>NC_059286.1:760000-775000 GCF_017591435.1 Portunus trituberculatus
AACGAATTAAACTCATATCTCAAGGTACCACTGTAGTTCCATTAACTTCAGTCTTTCTTCATAGGGAAGATCCTTTATTTCTGGTACCATATATGTAGCGGTCCTTTGCATTCTTTCTATCGTCTTGATATCCTTCTGCTTGTAAGGTGACCACACCACTGCTGCATATTCTAGTCTAGATCTTATCATAGTGGTTATGATCTTTTTCATCATACTGTTGTCCATGTAATGAAATGCCACTCTGGTATTAGTCAGTGTTCTGTATGTTGAAGCAAATGACCCATTTATGTGTCTGTCTGGAGTCAGGGTGTCTTGTATAATCACTTCTTCACTTATTTTCATTATAATCTCTTCTCCCATTCTGTATTCCCACATAGGTCTTCTATTACTTTTACCAGTTTCCATTACATGGCATTTCTTGATATTAAATTCTAATTTCCACTCTTGGCTCCACTTCCAGATCTTGTTAATATCTTTCTGCAATTCCCTATAGTCTTTGATGTTCCTTACTACTCTCAAAAGTTTCATATCCGCAAACAAATTTATGTAACTATTCAGACCCTCTTACATATCATTAATATATACTTAGAACATAATTGGTGCCAGCACTGAACCCTGTGATTGCTTCAACTAGATGGGGGTTGTCTTATCATTGTCCTCATTTCCTTGTCTGTTAGGTAGTCCTTCATCCGTTTTAAGTTATTTCCCTTTATTCCACTGATGTGTTCTATTTTCCATAGGAGTCTTCTATGTGGTACTCTATTGAAGGCCTTTTTAATGTCCAAATACACTGTGTCAACCCATCCATCTCTTTCTTGTACTTCATCTATTATTCTTGTATAAAAGCTTAGTAAATTTGTTCTGCATGATCTTCCTTTTCTAAAACTGAATTGGGAGTTATTTATTATTTAATTACAATTTCACAGATCTTTCCCACAACACTAGTCAGTGACACTGGTCTATAATTTAAGGGCTTGGCCTTTTTTCCTCCTTTGTATATTGGGAAATATATTTGCATTTTTCCACTCCCTTGGTACCTTCCCTTCCATATGAGAGCTGTTGATCACATCCCAGATTGTTTCTAGCAGTTGTTCTCTACATTCTCTCAGTGTCATCCTGATACTCCATCTGGCCCATTGCCTTTCCTATATTCACCCCTTCTAGCAATTTACTGATTCTTTGCTTATGCACCGCAGTGTTTCATAATCCTTGTGTTGGTTGGTTGTTTGGCTCTATGGAACCTCCCTCTTCATTAAATACTGATTTAAAACTCTCATTCATAAATTCACTTATTTCTTGTTGTTTCATATGTCCTATTTCTCTTAATTAACTTAGTGATGGTCTCTCATTTTTCCATTTATATACTAATGAAAATGCTTGGGTTCCTCTTCACATCTTGTCACTACATCCTGTGTGTGTGTGTGTGTGTGTGTTTATTCATTGGTTTGATATCAAGAACACTTTCCAAATTGTATTTTTTAATTAGATTGTCAGGTGAAATATGTAATTAGTTTCATCTATCTGGAATCCTCTCGTATACATATCTATTCAATTTAGGAAATGGAATATGTTTACCAGTATTCATGCATTTCTTGAATACTGTTCTTTTATAAAGAAATTATATACATACTATTGTGATTGTTGCTTTTTTTTATGTAATATGTTGATGTTTGTAATGGAGGACCTTATTGCTTATCATTTTATACTTTACTTAAATATGTAGATACATACTTATGCATTGAGGCCCCTGTTTGGTGGCAATGCATCAGTGATATCACAGTTGATGTGTGTCCTCTTTTTTTTTCTTTCCTCTGTTACTAGCATTATATTTAGCTAGATTGTGATACTTTGTTAACCATGTTCATCCTTAAGAATATCCTTTAACAGTGCGAGATTGTCAACTGAATTTGCACTATAATCTATTAAGGAAACGCTACTGTGTCTCTACCTGGGCCAACAGTGGGATGTGTAGTGATCACATGCCACCTCTCTCTTGTAATGTTGTATGGCATTTGTAGGATAGTATGTATGAGCACCAAGCAACATATTTTCACACAGATAATGTAGTTTTATATCTTAACAGGAAGCAGCTTGTGGAAAATGTTTTATTAATCCAACGTAATTATTATTTTTTTTAAAGTGGTGAATACCTATCATGTAGGCTCCCTTGTCAGAAAGTAATAAGCATGTGGTAAACTTAGGACATCTCAATAATCAGGTTCTTGTTGCACTGAGACTTTTTACCAGTGCCAAGAGACCAAGTAATTGAATTAAAGTAAATCCCAGTTAAGTCAGACCTAAATATAAATAAGTAAAATATTGGATAAGTCATTCACTTTCGTTTTTTTTTTTTTTTTTTTATTTCTAATTTTTTTATTTTTACGTTCTATCCTCAGTGCACCAGAAGGCATTCTTTGTCTCCTTTAATACTGGGACATATTTTCACCTTGAGTTTGTGGATGATTAGACCTTTTTATTGACATTAGGAAGGGTCTATGGGAGTCAGAAGATTAATGGCCACAATCTTCACTATTTCAATCCCCCAATAAGTTTCTGAAGCTGTACAGTCATCAAATAGTAAGTAAAATTAATATGAAAATACATCATGGTACTCAAGGGATTAATTGAGTAATTTTAAGCCACTCAACATATATAATGGCTTAAAAAACACTGAAGGCTATTTCATCGCCTGAGTCTCACGAGTTATTGAGTCACAAATCGGGTGTGTATGCCTATGCCGCTCCAAGGACCGTGTTTACACCAGGATTGGTATTGGACTTGGATTTGGTATTAGAAAAAAAGAAAGTTGGTATTGAACTAAAAATAAATAAATAAAGTAAATAATGTGGACACACACACACACACACACACACACACACACACACACACACACACACACACACACACACACACACACACACACACACACACACACAGTCTTAGATCTAATACAAGTTTATAAATTGATAAATTGAATGGACCAAGTGGACAATGAGTATCTGATCCTGAGAGAAGAATATGCCAGTCGAAGCACAAGATCGCATAGTAAGAAGCTGAGGAAGGGAAGATGTGTAAGAGATATTAAAAAGTATAGTTTCCCACAAAGAGATATTGAGATGTGGAACAGTTTGAATGAAGAAGTAGTGTCTGCAACAAGTGTGCATACTTTTAAAGTAAGATTGGATAAGTGTAGATATGGAGACGGGGCCACACGAGCATAAAGCCCAGGCCCTGTAAAACTACAACTAGGTAAATACAATCACACACACACACAGTTCAACCTCTCCAGTAAACAATTAGCAATTAAAAGTTTAATTAATGTGTTTATATCATAGCCGGAATGTTCAGAGTGAATACATATTTACCTGTGCAGCCTCTCTGTTTTCATCGTCACCCTGCAGACCCGAGATGCCAGGATTAGCACTATAAGGCTACGGATAAATATTCTCAAGCAATGATTGGAAACCACATGAGGAACTAGCATCATATGCATTATCAGGCCTAACAATTCCAGTGAACTATACGTTTGTTGAATGAGTTTTCTCATATGCAAATGCAATAAAAACTAAATTATGAAAGAATGAAATTACTCATGCTTGAATCAATACTCAGAATACGTGCCATGCTGTTAATAACTGGGAAGTGCTGCAAAGATCTGGAAATAAGTGACAGAATGCTAAAGAAATTTACATCCACCAACATGTATATAGGAGATGAGGAAACACTGGTTTGGATGCTTTTCTTGACTAATGAACCTTCATAGAACAAGCAAGAATAGTGCTACTGTTTTCCAAGTATATACTTTATTTCAACTCGTAGGTATTGGTATAAAATTACGAAAATATGTTTTATTATTAGTTTGGTACTGAAAAAAGGGAATCTGGTATTGAAAAGTGAAGTAATTTTACAGAAGGAGGTAGTAGACACCTACCAAAACGATAATTTACTCCCAGTGAGATCTAATAGCACTAGTTCGGGGGTGCTGTGAACCGTCCATTAAAGCTAGTTGTGATCTTGCTGAACATTTCCCTTTGTCTCTCACAACTCAAGGGGGTAGTCACAGCTTACCCTCTAAAGACAACTCTCCTTCACACAAAACTACATGCACTTACCACACATACAGTCATGCACCCTTCACTTGAAAATCAAATTTAAAAGAAAAATGGCGACTCAGAACCATGCCTTGGAGTCCCTTTCTGGGGAGGGGACCAAAAATGTCCCCAGGACAGACTCCTCTCTCAATAATGACCCCAAATGCCTTGACACCTCCCTCAACTTTTTCTACAGTAACTTTGCAACATTTGCAGACTTAGATCTAATTTTCAATCTGAGGAACACCACCTCTCCTCTACTAAACCTCATCTTCTTTTCCTCACCAAAACACAGCTGTCTGAGGCAACTGACAGTAGCTCCTTCTCTGTCCCCTCCTACTTTCTCTATTTTCATTTTCATTCCAAAGCTGGATGTTGTGTCTATGTACACAACAGCTTAACTTGCTCTCGTGCCCACACACTTGAATCTTCCGAGTTTTCCGCTATCCGTTTTCTACTTAACAGTCACTCTCTAACTAAATTCATCTGTGCTGTCTATCTCTCCCCTAACTCCTCTGACTATAATAGATTCTTTGACTGTTTAACTTCCAAAGTGGAGCACATTCTGTCCCTCTACCCTTTCACAGAAATTTCCATTCTTGGAGATTTCAATGTTCATCACCAGCTTTGGCTTTCCTCTCCCTTCACTGACCATCCTGGTGAACTAGCCTCCAATTTTGCTATCCTCCATGACCTAAAGCAGCTGGTACAACATTCTACGCTTATTCCTGACCATCTTGGAGACACGCCCAACATTCTTGATCTCTTTCTCACCTCTAATCCTTCTGCTTATGCTGTCACCCTTTTATCTCCTTTGGGCTCCTCCGATCACAATCTCATTTCTGTATCTTGACCTATTTCTCCAATTCCTCTTCAGGATCCCTTAAAGAGAAGGTGCCTCTGTTATTTTGCCTCTTCCAGTTTGGGGGAAATGAGGAGGTATTATGCTGATTTTCACTGAAATGATTACTGCTTCCATGTCAGAGACCTATCTCTTTGTGCTGAACGCATAACAGAGGTGATAGTGTCTGGCATGGAGGTGTACATTCCTCATTCTTTTTCTCAATCTGAACCTTCTAAACCTTGGTTTAACACAGCCTGTTCTCGTACAATACATGATAGATTGCCTACAAAAGATACTTGAACCATCGCCTGAATCTCATGCACTTTATATCTCTGCTCGGAATCATGCCAAGTCTGTTCTTCAACTTGCCAAACACTCCTTCATAAATAGAAAATGTCAAAATTTTTCAAACTCAAACTGCCCTCGAGACTCCTGGCATCTAGCTAAAAACATCTCCAATAACATCACTTCTTCATCTTTCCCTCCTTTATTTCATCCTGATGGCACCACTGCCATCTCTTTTGTCTCTAAAGCTGAACTCTCTCAAACCTTTGCTCACAACTCCACCTTGGATGATTCTGGGCTTGTCCCTTCCTCTCCTCCTTCCTCTGATTATTTCATGTCTACAATAAAAATTCTTCGTAATGATGTTTTCCATGCCCTCGCTGGCCTAAACCCTCAGAAGGCTTATGGTCCTGATGGGGTCCCTCCTATTGTTCTCAAAAACTGTGCTTCTGTGCTTGCACCTTGCCTGGCTAAACTCTTTCAACTTTGTCTATCGACTTCTACCTTTCCTTCTTGCTGGAAGTTTGCCTACATTCAGCTTGTTCCTAAAAAGGGTGACTGTTCTAATCCCTCAAACTACCGTCCTATAGCTTTAATCTCTTGCTTGTCTAAAATTTTTTAATCTATCCTGAATAGGAAGATTCTCAAACATCTGTCACTTCACAATCTTCTATCTGATCGCCAGTATGGCTTCCGTCAAGGTCACTCTCAAACATGTCACTTCACAATCTTCTATCTGATTGCTAGTATGGTTTCCGTTAAGGTCACTCTACTGGTGATCTGGCTCTCCTTACTGAGTCTTGGTCATCCTCTTTTAGAGATTTCGGTGAAACTTTTGTTGTGGCGTTAGACTTATCAAAAGCTTTTTATAGAGTCTGGCATAAAGCTTTGATTTCCAAACTGCCCTCCTATGGTTTCTATCCTTCTCTCTGCAACTTTATCTCAAGTTTCCTTTCCGGCCGTTCTATTGCTGCTGTGGTAGAAGGCCACTGATCTTGTAAATCTATTATTAGTGGTGTTCCTCAGGGTTCTGTCCTGTCACCCACTCTCTTTCTACTATTCATTAATGACCTTTTTAACCTAACTTCTTGCCCTATCAACTCCTACGCTGATGATACCACCCTACATCTTTTCACGTCCTTTCAGAAACGACCAACCTTTCAGGAAGTCAACAGATCACGCAGGGATGCCACAGAATGCCTAACTTTTGATCTTTCTAAGATTTTTGATTGGGGCAGAGAAAATCTAGTAGTTTTCAATGCCTCAAAAACTCAATTCCTCCATATATCAACTTGACACAACCTTCCGGACAACTATCCCCTCTTCTTCAAGGACACTCAACTGTCTCCCTCTTCCACACTGAATATCTTCGGTCTGTCCTTTACTCATAGTCATAACAGGAAACTTCACATACCATCTCTTGCTAAAACAGCTATGAAGTTAAGCATTTTGAGGCATCTCCGCCAGTTTTTCTCGCCCCTCCAACTGCTAACTCTGTACAAGGGCCTTATCTGCCCCTATATGGAGTACTCTTCGCATGTTTGGGGCGGGGGGGGAGGGGTTCCAGTCACACTGTTTTCCTAGATAGGGTGGAATCAAAAGCTTTTCGTCTCATCAACTTCCCTCCTTTGACTAACTGTCTTCAGCCTCTTTCTCACCGCCGAAATGTTGTATGTCTTTCTATCTTTTATCGCTATTTTCATGCTAACTGTTCTACTGATCTTACTAACTGCATGCCTCCCCTCCTCCTGCGGCCTTGCTGTACAAGGCTTTCTTCTTCCTCTCATCCCTATTCTTTCCAATTCCCTAATGCAAGAGTTAAACCAATACTCTCAATCATTCATACCTTTCACTGGTAAACTCTGGAACTCCCTTCCTGCTTCTGTATTTCTGACTTCCTATGACTTTTCTTCTTTTAAGAGGGAGGTACTGAGGTATTTGCTCCCTAATTTTGGCTGATGCTTTTCTTCTTTGTAGAGAACCAGCACTCAAGTAGGGCTTTTTTTTATCTTCTTTGTTTTTTGCCATTGGCTGGTCCTCTTTCCTACATAAAAAAAAAAAGGTCTTAAGTCCTTGATTAAGTCTGGCAACCTTGGTTTACACAACTGACTTATCAAACATGTGGCAGTGTCTCCCCTCAGCTTTCCTTTGCTCTGTGGTCCCTATAATTGTTGCTTTGCAATTCTACCATGGCTTTTAAGGGCAAGGCTGTGTCTTCCACATCAGTTAGGATGCTGCAGATGCTGTTGGTGGGAGAGCCAGGCAGACAAAATGGCTGTTATGCAGGACCATGAGAAAGGTGTGAGCCGTGTCGTGCATGTATGTTGTGTGTGTATTTTGCATGTGTGTGTGTGTGTGTATTCACTGGTCGGTCGGTCGCCTGCTGGTCACCCAGCCAGTCTTCCCCATTACGGAACGAGCTCAGAGTTCATACTGACTGATCTTCGGTTAGGACTGAGACCACCACACACATCTCAGCACACACCGAGACGGCGAGGCCACAATCCCCGAGTTACATCCCGTACCTATTTACTGCTAGGTGACCAGGGGCTACACATTAAGAGGCTTGCCCATTTGCCTCGCTGTTCCCGGGATTCGAACCCGTGCCTTCTCGGTGTTGAGGCGAACGTGCTAACCACTACACTACGCGGTGTGTGTGTGTGTGTGTGTGTGTGTGTGCGTGTAAGTCACATATGTAGTACCTATTTATGTAAAGCGATAAATGGAACATTTCATCTGTTAATGGTGACAGGCATGCAAATGTGAAAAAAAAAAAATCCGATTATGTTACTCAAATTTTTGGATAACTAGGATTGGTCTTCCCTCACAATGCTCCTACATATGTAGAGGTTACTGTTGCATGCTGTCTGTAGCCTACTTGGGTGGGAATCTTTTCAGGTATGTATAAGATGGGGGTGGAGAGAGTGTCAGCTTTGTCAGTGTTCATTGTTCACATGTATCTTTCTGTCATGCTCTAATCATCCTATCCTGCTGTCAACCAATTCGAGCATAAAAATGTTACAGGAAAATTGCAAGAGAATGAGGAAAATTTTATTTTTCACCAAGAATAAGAGGTGATAATGGAAGTCAGTGTTATTGCTCACATGTATCTTTTTGTCATCTCTAATCTTTTCTGCTTTCACCCAATTGAAAAATAAAAAGTAAAAAAAACAAAACTGTAGGATAATGAGGAAAACTATTTTTTCCCTTAGAGATGAAGATGGAACAGTCTCTTGGGAGATGAAGCACACTTTTAAAAACTGTTTTTATATCTAAATGAAAGAATTGTTGAGTAGAGACAAATCTGAAAGTCCACTGTGAGTGTTACTCTTTTATCTAACATTAGAAGATAATGGGAACTACAAGAAGCTATCAGGCTTACATGTGCAGCAGTTCTTGTTTAAAGCATATCTACCAGTTTCCACCCACTATCTTCATCCATGAATTTGTTTTATTTTCTTTTAAAGCTCCCTGATACCTTGACACTAACAACTTCAATACTTCTCTCTCTCTCTCTCTCTCTCTCTCTCTCTCTCTCTCTCTCTCTCTCTCTCTCTCTCTCTCTCTCTCTCTCTCTCTCTCTCTCTCTCTCTCTCTCTCTCTCTCTCTCTCTTTTTTTTTTTTTATTTAAACTAGGTTACATGTGTTGTTCATACCAGAGGTCTGAGACTATGGTATAGTTCAGGCCTATCTTGGCAACAAAAGAAATACACAATATTTACAGAAGTGAGTCATAAATTGATAATTGAATAATAGTATATAGTTACACACTATCACAGCATTTATTGGTGTCACACTAGCACTTTAGCCACTCGTTCACGCCTCTTTTGTACGCCTGGAGGCATGTAGAGTGGTGTATGTTTGTGTCTTGCACCAGCCGGTTCCACATGCGGCTGTAACGAGGGAGGAAGGAACGGAGGTGACTCTCGGTCCTCGCAAAGGGCACAGTCACAGTGAGGTGGTGGTCTATTAGGCCGGCGGTTTGAGTGTCATGTGTGGGTATGGATGGGGTGGCAGGCGTAGTGGTGCCAGATGTGGAGTCTGTTGCCTGAGGGCCTTGTACATGACGCACAGGCCCGCCACGTCTCGCCGCTGCTGTAGAGGTTGAAAGCTGAGCTGCTGGTCCTGGTTCCTCATTTGCACCATCCTCTGCGCTCTTGCCTGGATCCTGTCAAGCCCGGCAAGATAGGAGGGTGGGCAGGAGGACCAGGTGAGGGGCGTACTCCATGACGGGCCTGACCTGGGCCCTGTAGAGGGACGCTATCCCCGGACCGTCGAGCAACTTCCCAACGCGTCGGACACAGCTCAGCCTCCACGCCGCATCCCTGGCAACCCTCCTCACGTGGGTGGTGAAAGTTAGGCCTGCGTCTACTTCCACCCCCAGGATGGAGATAGACTGCTGGAGAGGCAGCCTTTTGCCTTCAAGAAAGAAGGCTGGGGGATGGGCGTCTTCTCGCCGCCTGGAGATGTGCAGGACTTGAGTTTTCTCAGGGGCGAGGGTTATTTGCCAGCGGCAGCTCCAGGATGCAATAACTTGCAGGACAGCGTTGATTCTGTCCACCGTGTTCTGCCGGTGGTTCCTGTCGCTGATGAAGGTGAGGGTGCAGTCGTCTGCATACGCTTTGGCCTCGGGGACTAGTTGCAGTATGTCATTGAAATATACACACCACAACAGAGGCCGAGGACACTGCCCTGAGGGACGCTGGCTTTGATATGGTGTTGGGAGGACGAGTGGCCATCAACAACAGTGTGCAGGGTTCTGCCATGAAGGTAGTCCTCCAGGAGGTGCAGCAGTCCTCCACACACTCCAAGGCTCCTCAGTTTGGCTGCCACTCCCTTGAACCACACTCTGTCAAAAGCACCGGCGATATCCAGGGCAACGACGAACACCTCTTTCCCACTGTCTATCGCGGTGCTCCACTCCGTAGAGTTTAGGAGAAGCAGGTCGGCTGCCGACTTACCCTGCCTGAACCCAAACTGCTTTGAGTTAAGGAGGTGGTGGGCGTCGAGGAAGGCGGTGACTTTTCTCGTGATGAGGACTTCCAGCGTCTTCCTCACCACGGAGAGGAGAGAGATGGGCCTGTAGTTCTTAGGATCCGCCCTGCTACCCTTCTTGTGTACAGGCACCACTCTGGCCTGCTTCCAGAGTGCTGGCCATGTTTGGGAAGTGAGGCATTCCCGGTAGAGCTGGGTGAGTGGAGTGGCGAGCTCAGCTGCACATTGCCTGAGTATGTGAGGGCTGATGTTGTCTGGTCCCAGAGCCTTCTTCGTGTCGGTCTTGCTGAGCAGGGCCATCACCTCCTCCATGGTGATGTGCAGGCTGTCCAGCTCAGCAGTTGTTAGCACTGGGATCCTGGGTGGAGTGTTGTTTGGGTGGGTAACACTCATTTTGGTGGAGAAGTGGGCGGAGAATAGCTCGGCTTTGTCCCTCCCTCTCGTCACTACCTCACCGCTCGGTGTGGTGAGTGGGGGGATGGTGGAGTCCGTGGCCAGGCCCTGCTGCTGCTTCAAGCTACTCCACCACTCCTTCTTACCAACATTCTGACCTGAGAGCTTTGCAGTCAGGTCAGTCTTCCACCTTTGGATGGCGGCTTTTTGCGCGTTATGGTGGAGTCCGTGGCCAGGCCCTGCTGCTGCTTCAAGCTACTCCACCACTCCTTCTTACCAACATTCTGACCTGAGAGCTTTGCAGTCAGGTCAGTCTTCCACCTTGGATGGCGGCTTTTTGCGCGTTGGCCATGTTGCGGCAGGCAGCTTTATATGACTCACGGTTGGCTTGGTTGCTGCTTGCTCTCAGTCGTCGCCAGGCCCTGCTCTTCAAGTCCGCCGCCTCACGACAGCGAAATCCAAACCATGGCTGATCCCCTGGTCTTGATTTATATGTCTGGCAGGGCACATACTTTGACTGAAGGGACAGCAGGTGACTGGTGAAGGCCTCCACCTGTTCGTTAAGGGTGCCAGTGAGACGATCCTCCCAGTTTGTCTGGCTGAGCTCAGCTCTCAGTGCCTCCCAGTCAGCTCGCCGCCAAAGCCAGTTGGTGCGCGTTGTCGGTTCATCCCTGTCCACCCTCACTTTCACTGTCGTAAGGATGGCCACGTGGTCAGATGACCCAGGGGTACCGAGTGGGCGGCAGGTGACTAATCCCTCTGGCAGATCGGTAATTACTGGATCGAGTGAGGAGCCAGAAATATGGGTTGGGAAGTCGACATGGTTAGTGAGCCCAAAATCTGTTAGCAAGTCATCAAATGCCTTCGCCACAAGGTGCTGGTTGAGGTCACCAATGATGATGAGGTGTTTGCAGGCTTGCTAGTACAGTAGGGCATCCAGATTAGTGTGGATAAAGTGAAGAGGCTCACTTCCCTGCCACTGAGGGCGGTAACACACACAAAGGAGCACTGCTTCATTATTGTGTGTCCACACCTTAAAAAATATGAGCTCCAGGTGCTCTGGCATGTCTACTTCCACCACCTGTACAGAGAGAGACTTCCTGTCGTATTGTTCGATGTGTATTGCTCGTCAGGCTTAGTAAAACACCAAGTACGCTTGCAGTATATTAGTGCAGAAGTATGTACAGGTGCGTGAAGAACACAAGTGGGAGCGGCACACGATTGCCGAGAGCGAGCAGGCTGGAGCGGAGGAAGGTGTGTGTAGCTGCACCTTGTGGCTCCAAGTCAGAACTGCCATCCTCCACGGTGCAGGTCAGCAGGTGCGTTCGGTGGCTCGCCCAGTCGTAGCACTCGAACGCTCGCTCTTTATTTACACAGCCAGTATTAACAATCATTTGTTCCCTCATACAAAGATACCTAAACTCGCAAACACAATTACACTTTTACTACGAACTATCAAACCACACACCTCCCCCAAGACATCAGAGCTGAACCTAATGTACAGATGTCTAACTATGTCTAAGCATCATTGTGAGTAGGTATCCGAGTCCCATCGTACTTGCAGTCGCTGTGGTGGTCTTCGGTTGCGGCCACTGCGACGGGGCGGGAGCTGTGAGTCGAGCTGTGGTACTGCATCCTCGCGCGATGGAGTGTGTGCCGAGATGTTGAGAGGAGTGGATTTGTTCTCCCCATAAGCGGGCGATGAGGACGAAGGAATTTCCGGTTCCGCCATAGGATGCGCCCACTGTTCATCTTGACAAGGTAGTCGCGTCGTCTTTCTACCCCCACGATGACGCCCACTTTGTTCCACTGGCCACTCACGTGATCTTGCACGTCGACATAACCACCGAGATGAAGGCGAGGAAGTTCTCGTGCAGTAGTGTCGTGCCTCTGCTTCGCCTGGTTCCTGAGACGTTCTGCCCTTAAGTCACACTCGTCTGCTGCGCGCTGCCACTCTGGTGCATATGAACGATGATGGGCAGGAACCGTAGATCTCATGGGGTGTCCAAAGAGTATCTGTGCTGGTGATCTTCCCTCAGCACGCGGCGTATTCCTGTACTCCAGTAAACCCCTGGTGAATGCGTCGCTGTCTAAGTGCCCCCTTTCCGTGGTCGTCAATATGAGCTTCTTGACAGCTTTGACAGCGGCCTCAGCGTGTCCATTGGCGCGAGGGTAGTGTGGGGAAAACACCCGGTGCTCCACCCCCCATCGAGCCAGGAAGCGGCGTGTTGTTGAAGCCTTGAACTGGGGACCACCATCCGTCCTCAGAATGACAGGAACACCAGTGTCAGCAAATACCGACCTCAGAGCTCGGATGAGGTTGTCTGCTGACGCGGGACGAGGGCAGGCAGTAACATACGGCCATCCAGACATCCGATCTACGTACACAAGATACGTGTGGCCAGCGACGTGGAAGTAATCGGCCGACATCGACTCAAAGACTCTGCTGGGCCGGTCGTCGTCCTGCCAGAGTGGCTCATTCTGATGACTCGGGAGGAGAGGTCGACACTGAGGACAACTGGAGACTAAGTTTTCTATGTCACGATCCATACCCGGCCAATAAGTGGTTTGTCGAGCACGGCGCTTCGTCCGCTCGATCCCTTGATGACCGGCGTGCAGTTTCTCCAGTGTTTCACGGCGCAGGCCGTGTGGTATCAACAGCCTTGGTCCGTACACGATAAACCCGTCGTCCACTGCTAACATGCTTCGGACAGGCCAAAATGGTCTCAGGTGTGGCTCCAACTCATGGCGGTGCTCAGGGAAGCCGGCAAGTATGACACCTCGTAAGTCAGTATATTCAGCATCCCGTTGTGCTGCATCACGTATCTTGGCGCCAAACGAGTTCCATCCTCACAGACGGCGTGTAAGGCGGAGACAACAGCGGCGTGTAGAGGATCCACGTCATCACTGTCTGTTGTGTCGCCAGGGGTGCCTGTATCTTGCACTGGCGCCCGTGACAGAGCGTCAGGCGCGTAGTGGGCTGTCCCTTTCTGCCATCGTGCTGTGAAAGAATAGCCGGTAAGTTTCTCCCTCATGCGCTGTAGGCGCGTATTTTCTATTTCCCTGAGCATCTTGGAGTTCAGGATGGGAACTAAAGGTCTGTGATCGACGACCAGGTCAAAATGAGGCATACCTGTGAGGTAAGTTCCACATTTCTTTATAGCCCACAGAACAGCAGCCATTTCCACCTCTATAACTGCATACCTGGACTCCGTATCAGAAAGGAATCTGGATCCACACTGCACCAGCTTCCAGTCTTCCCTGTGTTTTGTAGGAGTACAAATCCTAGCCCTTGCAACCTCGATGCGTCTGTCTGCAGCATCGTCGGCAGGATGGGTCAAAAATGCAAGGACTGGTGGCGATACCAAGCACGTCTTGACTCGTTCAAATGCCTCCTCATGATGCTGTGACCAACACCACACATTCTTGGGTCGCAAAAGGTCTCGTAGGGGTTGAGCGGCGTCTGCAACAGTTGAAGAAAAACTTCCTAGTTGATTGGTGAGGCCCATGAATGAACGGAGATCAGTGATGTTTTGTGGCCTCGGGAAATCAGCAATCGCCTGCGTCTTCCGCGCATCACTGGTGTATCCTAAAGGTGAGATGGTGTAGCCACAAAAGTCGATCATGTTTTCTCCAAACTTGAATTTTCCTTTGTTCAAAGTGACGCCGTGCTGATCACAACGATGCACAATGTTGATGACGTGTGCAAGATGGTCTTTATACGTTGTGTCGTAGGCCAGAATATCGTCCACGATCTTGATGGTTTGCGGGATGTCTCCAAGTGCTTTGTCACCCCGTTGGTTGTACTCATCTCCTGACGAGACTAGCCCCATGACAGCACGTTTAAACTTGAACCGGCCCCAGGGTGTTATGAAGCACGTCAGGTCTTGATCCTCGTCTGCGATCTTAATTTGAAAGTAACCCATCTTGGCGTCGAGGGTAGTAAACCATGCCGCAGATCCCATAGAAGATATAGCGTCATGGGGTGAGCGAACAGGATACGCTGGTCTTCTCACGTAACGATTAAGACGAGTGAGATCGACACACAGTCTCACACCTGATGGCTTCTTAGGCACCGGCACAATAGGATGGCACCAATCCGTCGGGTAGTCAACCTTCTCAATTATGTCCTTGTCTAGTAGTTCATCCAACTGATGCTTGATGTCTTGACGCCAGGCGTAGGGAATCGTTCGTGGAGCCGTAACTGCAAATGGACGAGCATCGTTGGTCAGATGGATCTGCATCGGACCTCCTTCCATTTCCCTCAGTGATGATGACGCACTGAAGACCCTTGGGAAGGCCTTCATTATCGCCTTGGCGTGGTTTTCCCGCTGTGACGGTGTCGGGTCGTACGCATGCGGCCAACTAGGTAGTTCTGCTGATGATGGTGCC
>NC_059286.1:780000-867500 GCF_017591435.1 Portunus trituberculatus
TGGGGCACGTGAGGGCCCGGTGCCCGAGGGACCGAAGGCCGCGCTCTCTCGACTGGCCTGATCGTGTCGCCTTTCAGCCCTGCTGCGAGGACTGCGGCGGGGCTGGACACCGCTCCAGCACTTGCCCCAGCCCGAAGGAGGTAGTATCAGCGGGAAACGACTACAGGCTGAAGGCAGGGTCTGCCTCTCAGTTGGCCAAAACTCCAGTGCCCCGGCTTGTGTGAAGTGTCACTACACCGTTGGCAGCGCGCAGGTGAGAGGCGCCGTGGACGGGAGACCGTGTCGCATGACTGTGGACAGCGGCGCAGATCACACCCTGGTGTGGCCAGGGCTGGTGGAGGCTGAGTGGTTGCCAGACTCGCCTCAACAGCTGTGTGGAGTAACGGGGGACTGCATGTCGCTGCAGGGTCCGGTGAATGCTCGTGGGCGTGTAGGTGGCGTGGAGGAAGACATGCCGGTCTTCGTCGCTGACCTGGACGAGGAGTGTTTACTGGGATATGACTACCTGACGAGGATGGACGCCTGCGTTGACTTCAGGCAGAAGAGAATGATGGTACGTGGCCATGACGTGCCTTTCCGTTGTGAAGTCAGGCGTGCCGAGGTAGTTACCACGAAGTGACTGAGGCTGCCCCCACGAACCGAGGCCCGCGTTCAGTGCCGTTTAACACGTGTGATGAAGGAGGCCGAGGGTCTGGTGGAGCCTGTGAGTGACCAGCGGCTGGCTGACGGTGTGGCACTTGGAAGGAGCCTCCTAGGAGCAGGGGAGGAGTTAGTCACTGTGTTACTGGCTAACTTCTCTGACAAGGCTCGAAATATACCCACCGTCACGCCGGTTGGGGCATGTGAAGAGGTGCAGCGGACCGAGACGCGGTGGCAGGGAGAGGCGGCTCGTCAATAGGGACTGCGAGACTGCAGCCCCCCCCCAGTGGATTTCTAGGATTCACGAAAATAATGTTAATTTATTTATGTTTGACTACCATTCATATGAAAACACCAATTCTCATATGTTTATATGAAATAAAAATACCGCAAAACAATGAGGAAGTACGGAAATTATTCACTATTTAATGATACGAAAGCGGGGAGAAATGGGGGGGAGGTTTCCCGGGCGGAATGGCGAGCAAGTGTGCCATGTGGACTGCGTCCAGCGCAGTCTTGTCTCGGCCGTTATTATGGCTAGGTGAGTGTTCTTACGTCGGTCTTATTTTCGATCGTGTTTTTCAATTTGTCAGGGATGATTTTAAAATATTATTGATCAGTGATAGCTTGTGCTCAATCTTGATTATCATAGATGGTGTAAAATCACAGAAACATCGTATAAAATAGTTTTTTTTTCCCAGGTAGGCCTAGCAGTATTTTGTAAAATGGCACAAGAAGCAAAGACGGTTTCTGCATTGAAAGAACTAAATTTTTCACAGTTAACACTTCAAGAGAAGGTAGCAGTTAAACGAGCAGGTCGCCCATTACCAGACATTAAAATTCCTTTTCAAATAGCCTAAGCCAGCACTAAAGAAGTCAAGCATTTACTGTTAGGATAGGACCTAAATAATTAAATAATTATCTATCTATCTTTATAATCTATCAATCAATGGTATGTTAAACAATAACAATAAAAGCATTTAAGATTTTATTTGTCTGAATGTGAGACAGCCCCCCCCCCCCATCAGTAACAGTCACGAGCCGCCACTGGGTGTGGCTGCACAACCCCCAACGCAGGCGTGGCCTCTCGCCGAAGCTGCAGAGCCCCTGGGAGGGGCCCTATACCGTCGTGGCCGTGCCCTTGGCGGTCACGTACAAGATCAGGAGAGGTCACAAGCGGGCGTTGGTAGTGCACGCGGACCGCTTGTGGCGCTACCACGGCCCTGGTAGCTTCTCCTGGGGTTCAGATGAGCCCGAGGAGGAAGGAAGTGCCGAAGAAAATGTCCCGGAAGCGATGGAGGACGTCCCCAAGGAGGTTGAGGAAGCAATGGGAGGTGATGCAGGTGACAGCCAGCTGCTGGTGGAGACTGCTGCTCGCCCTGTCCGTCACCGATGGCCTCCTGTGTATCTGAGAGATTTTGAACTGTCCTAAATGTTGTAGTTTATATTGTATGCATTTTGCCTTTCTGTTTTATAGTGTGAGGAAGGTTGGGTCGACCTTTTTGTAAGGAGGGGGCAGTTGTTACGAATGTGTGTGTATGTGCATATGTGTTTGCGCGGGCTGGCTTTGTGAGTGTTATAGATCCTGGGTATCTATCACTTTCCCTGTCACATTTTCCTACTTTTTAAGGTATTTCAGGTAATATACCCAGTACCCATTAATACAAAATATTCCAGATAAGACGTTACACCATTAGTAACTGCTTGCCATTCAGTAGTTATATTGGCCAAGACATTTTTTGCTGTGCATTCCCTCAAGTTGTTAGACTGGTCAAAGAGGCCATGATGTTGTATGTTCGTTCGCCCAAAGTTTTCAGAGCACCACCATTAAAAAATATACCCAAATCTTCCGTAATATATTGCTATAACCATATGTCATTATCAAGCAACAGTGCAAATATCCTATCATATTTATATTTTACAATTAATTTGCTTAGATAATGCGTAACCTACGAGATTCTCACATAACTGGAAGTTTCAACTATCCCATTCCCATAATAATATCTTTACATTACAGTGGAATGAGGTTGTCTCAGCCTGGCGTGATCCTGCGACTAAAGAATACAATAGTTTTTCCCGTGGGCGACGAGGGAGATTCGTCTGGCAGTATTATTATCATTTTCAGTAAAGGCGTTCGCGTATATGGGCGAACGCTACTGGATCGTTCGCCTTCTGCAAAGTGTTACTGAAAATGCCTTATGTCAGCCTTTCAGGCAATAGAGTTCGGCCGCACTGATACAAATGAAATCCAGGACAACATCATTAATAAGTTGAATTCATGTCGTAAATCCTTCTCACTGGTTTGGGTGCCTGGACATTCCAGTATACGCAGGAATGAACAGGCTGACATGCTAGCTCGGTCTGTTGCAGAGCTCGAGGGAGCGTGGAACCTACGTCTGGATTTGCAGTCATGTAACTTAGTTGTTAAATCATCAGCAAAACAACCCCTGACTTGAACTTCCATTGAGAGTAAACAAAGCGAGAGTGCATCATAGTACAGTGAAAGGTTTAATGAAGGTAAAAATTGTGAAGTTAAACATTTAGGCAGTTTAATTTAAATCATTATAATGTACACTAATGTAAGTGTGTACGTAGCTTTATAATTTTGATGATCTTAAATTTATAAAGGGAGGGAGAGTGAAACAGAAAAGACACTAACCGGCAACCTGTGGAATGTAAACAAAGGGCACATCATGGTACCGCATACAAAACTTATGTACCACATTTCCACAAGGCTTTCCATTTTATCCACTGTAGAGTCACGAGTTCAGGTGTTCTTTTAGCTTGCAAGGAAGATACACTCTCACCAGCCTTCTTAATAGAGTCTGCTGACTTGAAAGTAGTAGACAGTAGATGGAGTCAAGATGGTGGCGAGCAATGCTATAGTTTTCTCACCTTTCTCATGTCTGTGAATTATATCCAGCTTCACTTCGAGAGTAAGAGACTTCCTGGTTTTCTTAGGAACGCTAGGCCACATTGCAGGGCGTTTTGGTGGTAAGTTGAGCGAGGGAAGACGATGCCGTTATGTTTTGAAAAGGGGAGTGAGTGGTGCGTGTGTTGTCCACGAGAGGCTTGATCTTGATCTTGATCTTGATTCTACAGGTGTCCCAGGATTTTATCCTGAGGCAGGCCTTAGTATCAGCAGCTCCTGATGTATTCAAAAGCCTGTCGGCTTGCGTGATACGGCGGGGCTTTCAAACTTGGAAAAAATTATCTGGATAAAACTTCGTTAAAGCGAATTTGGGGTTCGTTACACGAGCAGATGGTAGTAAAATTTAACCTTCGTTGTAGCGAAATTTCGTTGTGTGAACCTTCGTTAAACGGGGTTGCCTATATATATATATATATATATATATATATATATATATATATATATATATATATATATATATATTTATTTATTTATTTATTTATTTATTGTTGCGGCGGCGTAAGGGGGGAGGGTGGCAACTACTTGAGTAGTGAAGATTAGAGTGAGAGGGTATTGTAAGAGAGACAGGAAGTGGGGCCCGGAAATGATGGCCAGGCAGGTGGACAAAGTAGCGGTGATTGGCCCATAGGCAAGCCAATCACATTGTTGCAAAAGGGGGAGGTGGGTATTTAAGCTGCCCCAGCTAGTGAGGGGGAGTGAGTCGCCACTAGCTCAGTAGCTCAGTAAGCCAGTCGTCAGTTGCTTGCCCAGGCATTCCCGCCCGCGAGCAGTCTCGCCCCACTCCCTTCCACTCTGGGCCTGTTACCTGCTGTTGGCCGGTCCCCACTCTCGGCGTCTACCTAGCTCTCCTATTCCTGCGGAGGATGGTCTGGTCCTCCGGTGATCCTGTGCCTGCCTGCTGTGGAGGAAGGACTCAGTAGCTCAGTCTCGTCCCACTGTTCCGCCCTGCTCTTCGGTCTCGTTTCCGCACTGTGTACTAACTGGGAGTTGCTAATGTATTGTTACTACTAAGTAAACGTAAGAAGCTGTACTACGTGTTTCCTGCCAGTCCTGCCTGTCTGAGTGAGTGCCTGTCTGTGAGTTGTGTGCTTCGCATCCCTTGCTAGCCACGGACCCTCGTCAACTTCTCCCGGTGCCGCCCCACGTCCTGCACGTTGTCCTGTCTCCGTCGCTGAGAGTAAGTAGTTTACGGTTCCGGCGTTGGAAGCTGAAGTAAGGATCTTTGGGTGCCCTGCCTTGCCCAGTGGATGCGGGTGTGGGTGGCCCTGCTGTGCTGTGTGGGCGGCGGTTCGTAACAAGTGGCGTCAGGAATGTTGGGATAAAGTTTGGCTAAGCAAGGTTGCTGGGTACGCGTGAACAATGGCAGACTCAGACGTGAGAGACAGTGAGATGTCGGGAGACAGTGAGCCAGAGTGGAAAAACTGGCTTGCTGCGATAATGGACAAAATGGCAAGTGACTTAAAACAGGAAATGAGTGAAATGAAATAAGAAACAAATTCGCGAATGGAAAAAAATGGCAGTGACATAAATTTGCAAATGGACAAAATGGCACAAGAAACACATGCGCGGATGGACAAAATGGCAAGTAACTTAAAACAGGAAATGAGTGTAATAAACGAAATAAAACGAGAAACAATTGCGAAAATGGACAAAACACTAAGTGACATGAGAAAGGCAAGGATTGAAGCGAGACAGGAATACAGAGCAACGTTGGTACGCCATGACAAGACAGAAGAAGTCATGGAAGAACGAGAGGCAGTGAAACAACAGTGCGAGGGACGCACTGGAGTTGCCGAGAGTGTGGTGGACGGCCGCCCGTGTCCTAAGGTGGTGGACGCTGGTGCGGCGAAGACCGTCGTCGGGGAAGAAGTTGTGGCAGTGCAAGACCTCCCTGTAGCAGACCGGCAGCTGTGTGGCGTGACTGGCCACTGTACGACGGTACGAGGCCCCGTGATGTCTACGATCACAGTGGGTGGCGTGGAGAAGCTACTAGCATTCGTGGCCGACATGGAGGAACCCTGTCTGGTGGGGCTGGACTCCCTGGTTCAAAGTGCAGCGTGTGTGGACTCCGGAAGGATGCAGATGCAGGTATGTGAGGAAATGTTATCGCTGATCCTGGAGGACGCTGCTGAACATGTCGAGAGCCCCGTGACGAGTTCAGATGTCGAGGACGAGAGGCTGGAGCTGCGCTGTCGAGTCGTGAGGGAAGGTGAGGTTGCAGACGCCACCGTGAGAGGCCATGAATGCCAGGCAGCGGTGAGAAGCTGCGGTGGTGAGGTTGCAGACGCCACTGTGAGAGGCCATGAATGCCAGGTAGCGGTGAGAAGCTGCGGTGGTGAGGTTGCAGACGCCACCGGGACAACACGCGGATGGCAGGCAGCGCCGAGCAATGACGGCGGTGAGGTGGATGGAGACGCGGGTGAAGTGAGCCCCGTGCTATCTCCACATGTGGTGGACTGGGAGGTATGTAGTTTCACCAAACAGACTCCTGAGCAGGTGGTGAAGTTGGAAAAGCGGCTGATGGAGCACGAGAACGTCTTCAGACGAGATGCACAAGATCTTGGCTGTACGTCGCTGGTTCAGCCCTCCAACACGGTATGCAGTCCGCTGATGAAGCAGCCACATTTCAGTGTCCTGTTGGCCAGGAGAGAAGAGATGAGGCTGCCTCTGGACTTGGCCACTGGACGACCACCTGAGGAAGAGCTACAACAGACGGCGCATGAGGTGGTAGTGATACTGCAGCAGCAGATGGAGGCTACGTGGCGACGGGTGGTGAACAATCGTTGCCTTGCGGGGCAAACCATGACCCGCCGGTACCAGCTGCACGTTGGTGACGCCCAGAATGCGGTGTGGGACCGCGGCTGGCGGTACAAGCCTCGTAGGAAACGAGGCTGGAGAATTACTGGGAACGTGGAAAGGCCGTACACCGCTCCGCAACGACTCGCAGCCGTCGCCTACAAGCTGACGTTGCCTTAAGCAAGCGGCGACGCATCCTCCACGTCGGCCGCCTGTGGGCTGTCGTTGTGGAGGAAAGATGCTTCTGGAGCCAGCAGACGCCGGACAATGAGGTGAGGAGCGACAGTGTGGTGGGTGACGGCGGTATGAAAACTATGTTGCGGGGTGTGTTGTGATAGTGACACTGAATAGTCAGGACGATTATTTTTCATGGGGGAGGGCAGTGTTGTGACGGCGTAGGGGGGGCTGGCAACTAGTTGAGTAGTGAAGATAGAGTGAGAGGGTATTGTAAGAGAGACAGGAAGTGGGCGCCAGGTGCAGTGTTACCAGATCACATTTGCAGCATTATGCTAGACTAGGTGAAAAATTATGCTAGAGTAGGTAAAATTGTGCTAAAGGAGAGAAAAAATTATGCCAAAATTATGCTAAACAGAAATTGGTTTATTTTATGAATTATAATTACAATACACGGAGAAATTACGTAAATCAATGGATTTCCATATAATAGCAATAAAATTTATTGCCGAGGGGATCTTCACAGCTTAAGATTAAAAAAATCAAATGATAATTACCATAT
This sequence comes from Portunus trituberculatus, assembly GCF_017591435.1. Lineage (NCBI taxonomy): Eukaryota > Metazoa > Arthropoda > Malacostraca > Decapoda > Portunidae > Portunus > Portunus trituberculatus. The sequence goes on from NC_059286.1 coordinate 787,104, forward strand.
CTGAAATCTTGATTAACTGATAATACAGCTAGATTGATAACATGGTTGATCCTAAAACCTGGTATATCATTTATCATATATATGCGTGTTCATTGTTTTTACCATCTCACGTGTTGGCTCAAAGTTTATGCATTCACCTACTTTCCTTACTTCTCCACATATCAGTTCATTTCTCGTTTTTCTTCAGATTTACCAAGGAGAAAATTCGCTCAGTCAGCATTTGAAACTGGAACACTAAGCAAGGCTCTAGCTAATTTAGAGAGTGTAGGATATCTACCACTTACATGGACTTTAGACCACAGACACTCTGTATTAGTGTCCTGTGACAAAAAGCTGTCTACATCACCACTCAATAGCAATGAACACCATTCACAGTCCAACTCTTGTTCATTCTGGATAGGTACGTTCAAACATTAAACTCGTGCCCTGTACCTCCCTCTTATTTACACTACTCTCAAGCAGCTTGGCAAATTTGACCCCACCATATATTTGAGTTAATGAAATATGGATATTTGGATTTTTTTGGTTCCTGCATTGGGACTTTCAAAACTGAAGGTTTATTGAAGCAACTGAAAATCTGAATATACAGCTGAAGGCAATCCTTGACAACACGATGAATCATTACATGGGGCTTTGAAACATGATATTCACTTTGTCATTGAGAGAATATATATATATATATATATATATATATATATATATATATATATATATATATATATATATATATATATATATATATATATATTAAGGGTACAAATGGACAGATTTTCTCTCAAACATATTTCATTAAAAGTGATGGCAAGCTCTGCATTTATTTATTTTTTTTTCAAGGTATTTTCTTTGTATCTTAGCAGGGTTTTATATTCTTTTTTCAAGACAGTTTATGGTTTGGCCGTAGCTAACCATAAGCAGTCTTGAAAAAGAATATAAAACCCTGCTAAGGTATAGAGAAAATACCTTGAAAAAAATAATAGATGCAGAGCTTGCCATCACTTTTGATGATATATATATATATATATATATATATATATATATATATATATATATATATATATATATATATATATATATATGGACCATGGAGTCGAGTCAGTAGCAGGGTTTCCACGTGAGCTAAAAAACGGACAGACTCTTCTCAAAAAAAAGGGCAGAAAAGGACAAACATGTTCATTCATATTGCTTATTGTTTACTTTTAGTTAATTTTCAGTTAATTTTCACCTATAGTAAATTGTGCTAGAATTATGCCAAACGCTTCAGAATTCTACTAGGATTATGCTAAATTGATAGGTATGCTAGAAATTATGCTAGACGTCCAAAATTTACGCAAATTATGCTAAAAGCACAACATTATGCTAGATCTGGCAACACAGTAAAAATGTCCCGGAAGTGTCTTGCTCATCTGTGCATGCATGGGTGGCCTATGCACTGCCAGACGCACGAGGAGTCAGGACAGGATTTACTTAGCATACTGCGCATGCGTGAGCAACTTGTCATACTGCACCATCCTTGTATAGGGATAAATACATGTAATTTCCAAATTCTTTCGTAGTATGTACAGTCAAATAATATGTTTAGAAATGCAAAGTCGATACGATTTGCAAATGATTGGCATATAAACAGGTCATGAAATCATCATGCTTGAGATGGAAATATTTATTTATTCGTGATATTAATGACCTGTTTATATGTCAATCATTTGAATTTTTAATAAAACATTCTATTTGACTGTATATACGACGAAAGAATTTGGAAAATACATGTATTTATCCCTATACATGATGGTGCAGTATGACATGTTGCTCACGCATGCGCAGTATGCTTAGTAAATCTTGTCCTGATTCCTCGTGCGTCTGGCAGTGCATAGGCCACCCAAGCATGCACAGATGAACAAGACACTTCCGGGACATTTTTTACTGCGACACCGGTGTAGCGTAGAATCGTGCTCCTCGTGAAATCTTGCACCAACCCTAATGCGCATGCGCCACTCAGGGAAAAAATGTCGTACCTACCCGTAGCAGCGTAAAATCATGTTCCTAGTGAACTGAACACGAACAGTGAGTGAGCTTGGAAATGTTGCAGAGGAGGGATCTCTCTCTCTCTCTCTCTCTCTCTCTCTCTCTCTCTCTCTCTCTCTCTCTCTCTCTCTCTCTCTCTCTCTCTCTCTCTCTCTCTCTCTCTCTTTATGATGACGCCAGTTCTCTAAAATAAAAGCATCTTCCCCCTCCTCTCTCTCTCTCTCTCTCTCTCTCTCTCTCTCTCTCTCTCTCTCTCTCTCTCTCTCTCTTATGATGACGCCAGTTCTCTAAAATAAAAGCATCTTCCTCTCTCTCTCTCTCTCTCTCTCTCTCTCTCTCTCTCTCTCTCTCTCTCTCTCTCTCTCTCTCTCTCTCTCTCTCTCTCTCTTTATGAGACGCTAGTTCTCTAAAATAAAAGCATCTTCCCCCTCCTCTCTCTCTCTCTCTCTCTCTCTCTCTCTCTCTCTCTCTCTCTCTCTCTCTCTCTCTCTCTCTCTTTATGATGACGCCAGTTCTCTAAAATAAAAGCATCTTCCCCCTCCTCTCTCTCTCTCTCTCTCTCTCTCTCTCTCTCTCTCTCTCTCTCTCTCTCTCTCTCTCTCTCTCTCTCTCTCTCTCTCTCTCTCTCTCTCTTTATGATGACGCCAGTTCTCTAAAATAAAGCATCTTCCCCTCTCTCTCTCTCTCTCTCTCTCTCTCTCTCTCTCTCTCTCTCTCTCTCTCTCTCTCTCTCTCTCGTAATTTAATTAGTGTCATAGGGCACTATTATAGAGAAAGTTTATTCAGAAATTGGAATGAATATCGTAAAAATTGAGATAATGGCATACTTTATTTTTTTTTTATATGTACAGTTCAAGTGCATAGATGTATATATTTTCTGAACATCTATTGATTAACTTATGTTTATACTTAACGAAATTGTGGTAGCAAAGATATAGGTACATACGTAAATTATAGTTTTATTTTTTCTTATAGCTCAGACGCATACGTAGTACATACATGTATATTTCTTGAATATCTATTGATCATCATTTATGTATATATATATATATATATATATATATATATATATATATATATATATATATATATATATATATATATATATATATATATATATATATATATTAAGGGTGCAAATGGGCAGATTTTCTCTCAAACATATTTCGTTGAAAGTGATGGCAAGTTCTGCATTTATTATTTTTCTACAAGGTATTTTCTATGTATCTTAGCAGGGTTTTATATTCTTTATTCAAGACAGCTTATGGTTTGGCCGTAGCTAACCATAAGCAGTCTTGAAAAGAATATAAAACCCTTCTAAAGTATAGAGAAAATACCTTGAAAAAAATAATAGATGCAGAGCTTGCCATCACTTTTGATGATATATATATATATATATATATATATATATATATATATATATATATATATATATATATATATATATATATATATATATATATATATATATGGACCGTGGAGTCGAGTCAGTAGCAGGGTTTCCACGTGAGCTAAAAAAACGGACAGACTCTTTCCCCAAAAAAGGGCAGAAAAGGACAAACATGTACACTCCTATTGCTTAATGTTTACTTTTAGTTAATTTTCAGTTAATTTTCACCTATAGTAAATTGTGCTAGAATTATGCCAAACGCTTCAGAATTCCACTAGGATTATGCTAAATTGATAGGTATGCTAGAAATTATGCTAGACGTCCAAAATTTACGCAAATTATGCTAAAAGCACAACATTATGCTAGATCTGGCAACACTGGCCCGGTGTCGCAGTAAAAAATGTCCCGGAAGTGTCTTGCTAATCTGCGCATGCATGGGTGGCCTATGCACTGCCAGACGCACGAGGAGTCAGGACAAGATTTAATTAGCATACTGCGCATGCGTGAGCAACTTGTCATACTGCACCATCCTTGTATAGGGATAAATACATGTAATTTCCAAATTCTTTCGTAGTATGTACAGTCAAATAATATTTTTAAAAATGCAAAGTCGATACGATTTGCAAATGATTGGCATATAAACAGGTCATGAAATCATCATGCTTGAGATGGAAATATTTATTTATTCGTGATATTAATGACCTGTTTATATGTCAATCATTTGAATTTTTAATAAAACATTCTATTTGACTGTATATACGACGAAAGAATTTGGAAAATACATGTATTTATCCCTATACATGATGGCAGTAGTCACCTGCCGCCCGGTGGAATACTCCAGGAGAGGTACTTACGGGGATGTAGGCAGTGCTGCAGACTGAGTGATTCCCCGTGTCCTCTCTTCCCGGTTCCCTTTGTGGTCTCATTTATACAATTGAGCAGCTGCAGCCTGCCCTCTAAAGACAACTTTTACTACTTCCTACACTACACTACAACACCTTACACTTTTACACTCTCTTCAAATCAAAATTTAATAATGGCTTCACCACGCCCTGCCTCGGAGTCCCCCTCTGGGGAGGGGACCATAAATGTCCCCAGGTCGGACTGCCCTCTGCTGTCGACCTTGGGTGTCTTGACACTTCATCTAATACTTTCACTATCAATTTCTGCAACATTCGTGGCCTTCGTTCTAATTTTCAATCTGTGGAACACCACCTCTCCTCTACTAAACCTCATCTTCTCTTCCTAACTGAAACACAGTTGTCTGTGACTACTGACAGCAGCCCTTTTCTGTTCCCTCCTACTTGCTCTATCCTCATTTTCAATCCAAAGCTGGATGTTGCGCATACGTGCGTAACGACACCACTTGCTCTCGTGCCCACAATCTTGAATCTTCAGAATTTTCTACCATCTGGCTAAGACTTCAATGTCACTCTCTAACTAAATTCATCTGTGCTGTATACCTCTCACCTAATTCCTCTGACTATGTAAAATTCTTTGACTATTTGACTTCCAAGGTGGAGCACATCTTATCTCACTTTCCTTTTGCTGAGATCTCCATTTTAGGGATTTCAATGTTCACCACCAGCTTTGGCTTTCATCTTCTTTCACTGACCAACCTGGTGAACAAACCTTCAACTTTGCTATCCTTCATGACCTAGAGCAGCTAGTGCAGTTCCCTACCCGTATTCCTGACCGCCTTGGAGACACGCCCAACATTCTTGATCTTTTCCTAACCTCCAACCCTTCTGCTTACTCTGTTAAACTTTCCTCTCCGTTGGGCTCCTCCGACCACAATCTAATTTCCGCTACCTGTTCTATCACTCCAGTGCAGCCTCAGGACCCGCCTAAGCGGAGGTGCTTCTGGCATTTTAACTCTGCTAAGTGGGAGGAACTAAGGCAGTACTATTCTGATTTCCTTGGGATGATTATTGTTTTCATGTCAGAGATCCTTCTCTTTGTGCCGAGCGCATAACAGAGGTGATTATCTCTGGCATGGAGCTATACATTCCTCATACTTTCTCTAACCCTAAAGCTAAAAAGCCTTGGTTTAACTCTGCTTGTTCTCGTGCTGTCAATGATAGAGAGGCGGCTCACAAACGGTTCCGTAGCCATCCAACTGCTGAAACTCATGCCCTATATATTTCTGCCCGTAATCATGCCAAATCTATTCTCCAACTTACTAAAACTCTTTCATCAATAGAAAATGTCAAAGTCTTTCCAATTCTAACTCCTCTCGAGATTTCTGGCATCTAGCCAATAATATCTCTAACAACTTTACTTCTTCGTCTTTCCCTCCTTTACTTCATCCAGATGGCTCTACAGCTGTCTCTTCTTTTTCTAAAGCTGAACTCTTCGCTCAAACCTTTGCTACCAACTCAACTTTGGATGATTCTGGGCATATTCCTCCTACTCCTCCACCCTCTGACTACTTCATCCCTAAAATTAAAATTCTTTATAAAGACGTTTTCCTGGCCCTCTCTGGCCTTGATTCTCGGAAGGCTTACGGTCCGGATGGAGTCCCTCCTGTTGTTCTCAAAACTGTGCTTCCGAACTCGCTCACTGCCTGGTCAAACTCTTTCATCTGTGTCTCTCTACTTCTATTTATCCTTCTTGCTGGAAGTTTGCTCACATTCAACCTGTCCCTAAAAAAGGTGACCACTCCAATCCTTCTAACTACCGCCCTATAGCTTTGATTTCCTGCCTTTCTAAAGCCTTTGAGTCTATCCTTAATAGGAAGATAATGAGGCATCTATCAGCTCACAACCTTCTCTCTGATTGCCAGTATGGTTTCCGTAAAGGCAGATCTACTGGTGATCTTCTTACTTTCCTAACTGAATCTTGGTCATCCTCTTTTAGGGACTTCGGTGAAACCTTTGCTGTCGGCCTTGACATATCGAAAGCCTTCGATAGAGTCTGGCACAAATCTTTAATTTCTAAACTACCCTCCTACGGATTCTATCCTTCTCTCTGTACCTTCATCTCCAGTTTCCTTTCCGATCGTTCTATTGCTGCTGTAGTAGACGGTCACTGTTCTTCCCTAAAACTATCAACAGTGGTGTTCCACAGGGTTCTGTCCTATCACCCACTCTCTTTCTATTATTCATCAATGATCTCCTAAATCTGACTCAATGCCCTATCCACTCCTATGCTGATGATACCACCTTGCATTATTCAACAGCGTTCAACAGACGCCCAACCCAACAACAATTAAATGACTCAAGGCGAGATGCTATAGGACGCCTAACTTCTGATCTTTCACTTGTTTCTGATTGGGGCAGAGAAAACCTGGTTTTGTTCAATGCCTCAAAACTCAATTTCTACAACTATCTACTCGACATAACCTTCCAGACAACTATCCTCTCTTCTTCAATAACACTCAACTTCCCTCTCCTCTACATTAAACACACTCGGTCTATCCTTCACTAAAAATCTAAACTGGAAATTTCACATCTCTACTCTTGCTAAATCAGCTTCCAAGAAGTTAGGTGTCCTGTGGCGTCTTCGTCCATTTTCTCTCCCTCCCAGCTGCTTGCTCTGTACAGGGCCTTATCCGCCCGTGTATGGAGTATGGCTCTCATGTCTGGGGATCCACACACAGCTTTACTAAACAAGGTGGAATCTAAAGCTTTTCGTCTTATCAACTCTTCTCCTCTAACTGACTGTCTTGATTCTTTAAGTCACCGCCGCAATGTTGCATCTTTATCTGTCTTCTACCGCTGTTTTCATGCTGTCTGCTCTTCTGAACTTGCTAACTGCTTGCCTTCCCCTCCTGCGGCCTCGCTGCACAAGACTCTCTACTTCTTCTCATCCCTATTCTGTCCATCTTCCTAATGCAAGAGTTAACCAGTATCTTCACTCCTTCATTCCCTACACTGGTAAACTCTGGAACTCTCTACCTGTGTCTGTATTTCCACCTGCCTATGACTTAAACTCTTTCAAAAGAGGAGTGTCAAGACACCTCTTACGTTAACTGGACCCTCCTTTTAGATTTTTTTGTTTTTTCTCTTTCTCCTACTTTCCTCTCAACAGGGCCTGGCAACCAGCGGGATATTTTTTTTTCCAACACTTTGTTTTCCCTTGGCCAGTGCCCTTGTAATGTAAAAAAAAAAAAAAAAAAAAAAGTATGACATGTTGCTCACGCATGCGCAGTATGCTTAGTAAATCTTGTCCTGATTCCTCGTGCGTCTGGCAGTGCATAGGCCACCCAAGCATGCACAGATGAACAAGACACTTCCGGGACATTTTTTACTGCGACACCGGTGTAGCGTAGAATCGTGCTCCTCGTGAAATCTTGCACCAACCCTAATGCGCATGCGCCACTCAGGGAAAAAATGTCGTACCTACCCGTAGCAGCGTAAAATCATGTTCCTAGTGAACTGAACACGAACAGTGAGTGAGCTTGGAAATGTTGCAGAGGAGGATCTCTCTCTCTCTCTCTCTCTCTCTCTCTCTCTCTCTCTCTCTCTCTCTCTCTCTCTCTCTCTCTCTCTTTATGATGACGCCAGTTCTCTAAAATAAAAGCATCTCTCTCTCTCTCTCTCTCTCTCTTTATGATGACGCCAGTTCTCTAAAATAAAAGCATCTTCTCTCTCTCTCTCTCTCTCTCTCTCTCTCTCTCTCTCTCTCTCTCTCTCTCTCTCTCTCTCTCTCTCTCTCTCTTTATGATGACGCCAGTTCTCTAAAATAAAAGCATCTTCCCCTCTCTCTCTCTCTCTCTCTCTCTCTCTCTCTCTCTCTCTCTCTCTCTCTCTCTCTCTCTCTGATGACGCCAGTTCTCTAAAATAAAAGCATCTTTCTCTCTCTCTCTCTCCTCTCTCTCTCTCTCTCTCTCTCTCTCTCTCTCTCTCTCTCTCTCTCTCTCTCTCTCTCTCTCTGATGACGCCAGTTCTCTAAAATAAAGCATCTCTCTCTCTCTCTCTCTCTCTCTCTCTCTCTCTCTCTCTCTCTCTCTCTCTCTCTCTCTCTCTCTCTCTCTCTCTCTCTCTCTCTCTCTCGTAATTTAATTAGTGTCATAGGGCACTATTATAGAGAAAGTTTATTCAGAAATTGGAATGAATATCGTAAAATTGAGATAATGGCATACTTTATTTTTTTTTATATGTACAGTTCAAGTGCATAGATGTATATATTTTCTGAACATCTATTGATTAACTTATGTTTATACTTAACGAAATTGTGGTAGCAAAGATATAGGTACATACGTAAATTATAGTTTTATTTTTTCTTATAGCTCAGACGCATACGTAGTACATACATGTATATTTCTTGAATATCTATTGATCATCATTTATGTATATATATATATATATATATATATATATATATATATATATATATATATATATATATATATATATATATATATATATATATATATATATATTAATGCAAATGGGCAGATTTTCTCTCAAACATATTTCGTTGAAAGTGATGGCAAGTTCTGCATTTATTATTTTTCTACAAGGTATTTTCTATGTATCTTAGCAGGGTTTTATATTCTTTATTCAAGACAGCTTATGGTTTGGCCGTAGCTAACCATAAGCAGTCTTGAAAAAGAATATAAAACCCTTCTAAAGTATAGAGAAAATACCTTGAAAAAAATAATAGATGCAGAGCTTGCCATCAATGATATGATATATATATATATATATATATATATATATATATATATATATATATATATATATATATATATATATATATATATATATATATATATATATATATATATATATATATATATATATATATATATATATATATATATATATATATATATATATGGACCGTGGAGTCGAGTCAGTAGCAGGGTTTCCACGTGAGCTAAAAAATCGGACAGACTCTTTCCCCAAAAAAGGGCAGAAAAGGACAAACATGTACACTCCTATTGCTTAATGTTTACTTTTAGTTAATTTTCAGTTAATTTTCACCTATAGTAAATTGTGCTAGAATTATGCCAAACGCTTCAGAATTCTACTAGGATTATGCTAAATTGATAGGTATGCCAGAAATTATGCTAGACGTCCAAAATTTACGCAAATTATGCTAAAAGCACAACATTATGCTAGATCTGGCAACACTGGCCCGGTGTCGCAGTAAAAAATGTCCCGGAAGTGTCTTGCTAATCTGCGCATGCATGGGTGGCCTATGCACTGCCAGACGCACGAGTCAGGACAAGATTTAATTAGCATACTGCGCATGCGTGAGCAACTTGTCATACTGCACCATCCTTGTATAGGGATAAATACATGTAATTTCCAAATTCTTTCGTAGTATGTACAGTCAAATAATATTTTAAAAATGCAAAGTCGATACGATTTGCAAATGATTGGCATATAAACAGGTCATGAAATCATCATGCTTGAGATGGAAATATTTATTTATTCGTGATATTAATGACCTGTTTATATGTCAATCATTTGAATTTTTAATAAAACATTCTATTTGACTGTATATACGACGAAAGAATTTGGAAAATACATGTATTTATCCCTATACATGATGGTGCAGTATGACATGTTGCTCACGCATGCGCATTTTGCTTAGTAAATCTTGTCCTGATTCCTCGTGCGTCTGGCAGTGCATAGGCCACCCAAGCATGCACAGATGAACAAGACACTTCCGGGACATTTTTTACTGCGACACCGGTGTAGCGTAGAATCGTGCTCCTCGTGAAATCTTGCACCAACCCTAATGCGCATGCGCCACTCAGGGAAAAAATGTCGTACCTACCCGTAGCAGCGTAAAATCATGTTCCTAGTGAACTGAACACGAACAGTGAGTGAGCTTGGAAATGTTGCAGAGGAGGGATCTCTCTCTCTCTCTCTCTCTCTCTCTCTCTCTCTCTCTCTCTCTCTCTCTCTCTCTCTCTCTCTCTCTTTATGATGATGCCCGTTCTCTAAAATAAAAGCATCTTCCCCTTCCTCTCTCTCTCTCTCTCTCTCTCTCTCTCTCTCTCGTAATTTAATTAGTGTCATAGGGCACTGCATTATAGAGAAAGTTTATTCAGAAATTGGAATGAATATCGTAAAAATTGAGATAATGACATACTTTATTATTTTTTTATATGTACAGTTCAAGTGCATAGATGCATATATTTTCTGAACATCTATTGATTAACTTACTTTTATACCTAACGAAATTGTGCTGGCAAAGATATAGGTATATACGTAAATTATATTTTTTTTCTTATAGCTCAGATGCATACGTAGTACATACATGTATATTTCTTGAATATCTATTGATCATCATTTATATATATATATATATATATATATATATATATATATATATATATATATATATATATATATATATATATATATATATATATATATATATATATATTGCTGCGATCCTCCTTCCGCTTCTTCTTCAGGTAGGGGTCACCTCACAATCTTTTGGGATTCGGGGCGTGTGTGTCGAGGAGAAAGACTTAATTAACTTGGGTGGCGCAGCGCGGCTGGGGTGGAGCGGCGGGCAGATTGCTCTCTCAGGCCTGGCTGTCTGCTGCTATAACACCCACTGTCACTCAGCTCAGTCACACAGAGTGGGGAGAAGGAAACACTTCTTCCTTATTTCTCTATATTACAGCAACTATACACGAGTTACCGGGAATAGGTGGCGGCGGCACACAGGACGGGGCAGGGGGTGGCAACAAAGTACAGGTAACACTTTGTTAGTTCGTCAGGCACTTCACTGTCTCTCTGTCTCTCGTTCATTCTCTGACTGCTCCTTAGAGTATGACTTGTTCCTTCGAGGTCTCTCGCTACACTCCTGTCCTCTGTCCTTGTCGGTGCCACACAGTGCCCCACAAACCACGCCTCCTGTGCCGTCGCACCTGCCAGGCAATGTCCTTATGATTCTATTTCAGCTTATTAGGTAACGCTATCTACCTTAACCGCTAATTACCAATATATCCTTGATAATGCTGGCTACAAGCAATTCACACATGCATGCATTTATTTACACGGTACCGTATGACAATTATCCCAGGGCTGGCCAGTGCCCTCACCCATAGACACACACACACACACACACACTCTTATCTCCCCGTCACCTCCGGGGTCACATCTCCTCCGTCATGGAGGCCTAGCTCAGCGTCCCTTCCATTAAGGTGTGACAGTTTCATAGACAGAAGCAACCAACACCTCGCTCACCTTTTAGCTAAAGTCTGCACATATGTACTACCCATATGTACTCTCTTATGACACTGCTCCACACTCACACAGGCACACGTACATATCTGGGAGGCTGCTGCAATACACCTTCGCAACACTGCCCCCTCCCACATAAATAGTCGTCTCGACTATTTCCCTAGTCTCGTCCTCCACATTTTACATCCCAGCTACTCAAATCTGTTTCCTCATCTAGAATATAGTTCTGCAATCTCCGTGGTGGTCGACGCTGGCGGGGTGGGCGGCGGGCGGCAGCTGGCGGTGAGTCACCCACTCCTGACTCAGCTTCTTCATCCCCGCTCCACTGTCCTCGCTGCCCACGAGGCCGGCGTCAGGCCCTTTACATCCTCTGCTACTATGGGAAGGGCTGCGTCCTCCTCCTCACTGCTGCTGTCACACGGGGCTTGGCCCCAGGTGATCTTCCCAGGCCCGTGGTATCTCCACAGTCGGTCAGCATGAATTATCTTGGGCTTCCCGCGTTGTCCTCGACGAATACGGAAGGTTACCTCCGACACCTTCTCAATGACAGTGTATGGCCCCTCCCAGGGGCTCTGCAGCTTCGGTGAGAGACCTTTCCGACGACGTGGGTTGTAAAGCCACACCTTGTCGCCAGCTGCAAACTCAGCCGCGCGACTTCCCCGGTCATAGCGGTGCCTCATGGCCTCGCCCGCCAGCTTAAGTCGTCCTCGCACCTGATGATGAGCCTCCACTAGCCGCTCCTGCAGTGCTATGGCGTAGTCCGTGGCCACAGTCGGCAGTTCTTCATCTGGAGGGCGTCCTGTGGTCAAGTCCACTGGCAGGCGAAGCTCCCGGCCCATCATAAGCCGGGCCGGCATGTAGGTGGTGGCCTCGTGCGCGGCAGACCTGTATGCCATGAGCAGAACGGAAAGCTTGCGGTCCCACTCTGTCTGTCCCTCTGTACAGTATTTGGCCAGTTCCTGAGCCAGTGTCCTGTTGAAGCGCTCCACCATCCCGTCAGACTGCGGCCTCAGTGGTGTTGCCCTCGTCTTCCGCAGGCCCATTAGCTGACAACACTCGCCGAATACCTCCGACTCAAACTCGTGGCCTTGATCAGAATGCAGCTCGCCAGGCACACCAAACCTGGTGAAGAACTGTTCCACCAGTACTTCTGCTACAGTCACTGCTTCATGGTTTGGCAGTGCGTACGCCTCGGGCCATTTCATGAAGTAGTCCATGGCAACACAGATGATTGCCAACTGCAGTCGCGGGTAGCGGCCCCACGATGTCTACTGCTACGTGCTCCATAGGGGCTCCCACCTGATACAGCTGTAGCGGCGCTCTACCTTTCCGTGCATGTCCCTTCTTGGCGTTAAAGGTGTCGCACACTTGGCACCATTCTTGTACATCCTTGCACATCCCCAGCCAGTAGAACCGCTGTCGTAGACGACTGAGTGTCTTCTTCACTCCTAGATGCCCACTGGCGACGCCCTCATGCATCTCCCTCATCAGGCTAGCTCTCATATCACGAGGAATGACTGTCTGCCAGTACATCATCCCTCCGTCAGGTGTCAGCCACTTCTTTACCAGTAGTCCTCTACTCAATTTCAGCGTGTCCCACTGCCTCCAGTAGAATCTCGTAGCTGGGCTCAGGGCTGCCACTTCTTGCTCGCCAGGGCGACCTTGACCTTCCTCTGCGCCTCCTGCAGAAGCGTGTCTCCGTCACCCTCCGCGCCATGAACTCCTGTCAGCTTGCAGACTTCTGGCTCCTTCCTGCTGCAATGGTGACACTCAGGCTCATATGCAGGGTTGCCAGACACTACACATGAAAAAAGGACAGACCTGCTTTAAAAAAAGGACATTTGCCTCCAAAAAAGGACAGCACAACAAAAAGTGTGTGTATATATATATATATATATATATATATATATATATATATATATATATATATATATATATATATATATATATATATATATATATATATATGTGTGTGTGTGTGTGTGTGTGTGTGTGTGTGTGTGTGTTTAAGGTATGTGTTTAAAAGTGTATAACAGCAGAGAGAGAGAGAGAGAGAGAGAGAGAGAGAGAGAGAGAGAGAGAGAGAACTTGCAGGGTTATATGAAATTTAACAACATTTAGGCTAGACTGGGAGGCTGGGAGTGGGAGCGCTTTTTTAAGGGAGTTGCCGGTTGCTTATTATAGTTACCAGTCTGCGATCCCACAGAAAAATCATAAGTTTATAATATGCTCGATTTATTTTCATATAACACAAGAACAAATATGATAATACAATAAAAGATAGGAAGTTGCAGAAACAAATTTATTGACTGCGTGTTTGAAGGTTTGACCGGATCCGTGGTTCACAATGAATAAACAAATAAATAAATAAATTTTGCTGAAAAAAGGACAGAAAAGGACAGATTTTGACTGTCCTTTTTTACAAGAAAACTTAAGGTCAAACAGGCTAAAAAAAGGACAGACTGTCCTTAAAAGGACAAACATGGCAACCCTGCTCAAGTGCTCATATGGACGTCTGCTAAGGCTGTCAACGTTCCTGTGGACTCTCCCAGGGCGATGCTCGACGCAGTAATCGTACTGCGGTCCGTCCTCACAGTAAACTTTGCCCCATACAGGTATGGGTGAAAGTTTTCTAGACCCTTCACCACAGCCAGAAGTTCCTTCCGCGTGACACAGTAATTTTTCTCCGCGTTGTGGGTATGTAATGTAATGTATCATATGTATTCCCTGTACCTCTGATTATCGTACGCCTGGCAACCCTACGTAAGCCTCAGTCTTGCTGGCATCTCCAAGGCAGGCACGCGTACGGGGGTCCTTCCAAGGCTTTCTCTGTGTTCCTCTGCTTGAATACACCTACTACAGTTAGTACGTGTTTCTATGAAGAACCTTCTCCTTCGTGGCTGTACTGTCCCGACAGCTACGCAACACCACATGGCGCAGTGAGTAGGATAACGAGTCTTCCCGACGCCATCGCCGCCGCGCCAGCAGGGACTCCACTGCCTCTTCACGCCCTTCCCTGGGTTTTACGGAGCTTCAGTGACTCTTGTGACAGTGCGTGCAGTGCTGTGACAGTGTGTGCGGTGTCGTGCTTTTGCGTGCAGTGTTTTGCGTTCTAGTCTCCCCTCGCCGTTCACAAGGGACGCTACACCCTTGGCGGGAGACAGACCTCGCAGCATCACATCCCCCTCGTCCAGCGCGCAGCGGGTAACTGCCTTCCTTGGGGGCAGTGTTGCCACTTTAGTCTGGAATGCTACCCATAAAAAAGTTGCATTTTACCCACAAAAATCCCACAAATTTTTATGAAATACCCACAAATCTACCCACAAATATTCGTAATTTTTATAGTAACTATTTTTCATGGTGGTTAATAAAATCAACAGAATAAATGTGCACATGTATTTACACGATTATTTCTGCATCATTTTATAACAAAATTGTAGTTAAAAAATATAAAAAAAAAATTCCTTCAGAAACAGCAGCCAGAAGTAGTTAGTTTAGCGGAAAGAAGAATTTTAACTAATAAGGCTACAACTGGCTTGAGCGATCATTCACTAGTTTTAGTCCGTGTCTATGGAAATTATATCATCATTAGCCTCTTCAGCACTATCTTTAGCTCCAAAGTTTCTAATAATTACATTGGAAGGTAAAAAAGTTGAGCAGTTCAGTGACTGCAGTTTCAGTCCATAGCGAATTTGCAATATGGCTTCAACTGATCTTACACTTAGCCTATTCCTTAATTTTGAATGAACTACGTTCATTTGTGAAAAGATTCTCTCAATGGTCGCATTTGAGTAAGGCAAGGACAGTAGTGAGAGTGCAAGTGATGATAAATTTGGAAACTTTTTTACACCTGAGCTCATTGTGTATTCATTTACCTCAGCCCAGAAACTAACAGTATCATTAAGGCATTCTTTGGGCCACTGCACAAAGCTGACATTTTCCCATTCATTCTCCAAACTATCCATATCTGCAAATGTTGATTTATATCTGCAGGCAACAGGCACAATAGACCGTTTGCACTGGGAAGTAACGTTAGAGGGATGAAAGTTCTTTAACATCAGGAGAATGTCAACATTGTCTGGAAGGCGCCTCTGTACTTCAGTTAAGAGTTCTAACATGAAATTTTTGCAGCGTTCTTTAACACAACTGATCTGCTCACTACTCAGAGAACATGACTGTGCAAATGAGTTGAACTCATGACCAAAGGTTATGACTGTATGTGGTAGGATGTAGCTCTGAATGCTAAGATTTGGCAGGCTTTCTTTGGGACACTTTGACAAGTAATTAGAGTCAACTACTACTTGCATAAGGCTACGGTACATATCCAGTAGATCATCAGTGATTTTTGTAATATCAACATTCTGGCCCTGGAAAAGTTTATTCATTCTCACAACCTCCTTCAGGATCTTTCTGAGAAACAAAAGATATAGCTTGGTTTGAGGATCCTTGTAAGCATTTGCAAGCTCTTTTGATATGTGGCAACGTTCTTTTGAAGAAGCCATTTCAAAATGAAGTTTCAAAGCATCCCATTCATCAAGTATGACATTGATTGCTTCCAAGCGTGCCAACCACCGTGTAGTAGCCAAACCCGGGACTTTCTTGGGCACACTACTACAACCTTCTAGTACCTTATACAGCTCTTGATACGTGTGCATTCTCTTTGGGCTGTTTGAGAACCAGGTATGTGTTTCTCTAACTATAAACAAAATAACCGTGGGAAGAACATCACAGGCTTTGGCAGCAGCTAAATGGAGCGAGTGACATACGCATCGTACAAGAGTCAACTCAGGATTATCATTCTTCAGTAGAGTAGAAAGAGAATGTGTTTTTCCAACCATTGCGCTAGCCCCATCAGTACCTATGCCAATCAACTTGTTGAGATCTAAACCATCCTCCTCAAGACAGCCTTTCAGTGTTGTGTAGATAGTGTGTGCAGTTGTATCCTTCAAAGGTAGAAGACGATAAAATGTATCAACTACGCTTCTTTTCTTTACACTGTAAAGCCTAATACTCAATCCCAAACATGTGATATTTGCCTCATTTGTGCTTTCATCCACTATCAAGCTGTAGTGTTGGTCACCTATTTCATTTCTCAGATCCTGTGCAAATGATGGGGCCAATACATGTTTCTGCAAACGAGCACATTTTGTACGATGCAGCTTGATTTTCTGTAGTGTACTTGATTTTTTGTCTAACTGAGGTACTAATTCACCCAAATGATCTATTGACAAAGTAGAAGCATGCTCAGAAATAAACACAGCCAATTTCAGTTCAGCTACTTTTGTAGGGTCATTTTCTGCAAGCTTAAAACTGTCTTTAATCGATGACTGAACTTTACTTCCAGATGGCTTTATGTTCTCGATGTGTCTCTTTGTTTCAGCATGTCCAAGAATGGTTTTCAAGTGTGCTTGCAAGGAAGTGCCACAAACTTTGCATCTGACTTTGGTGCTGTCACCCGGAAATGGCTGCAGCCATCCTGAGGGGAAAAAAACGAGTCCTATGTATTTCCTATGCATTTATATATTAATGTATTCGTTTACCATAGCTATATACCACCTACTAAGAATTAAGTTAACTATAGTCACACACACACACACACACACACTATATATATATATATATATATATATATATATATATATATATATATATATATATATATATATATATATATATATATACAAAGCAACAATAAAACTAAAACTAACCTTTGAATCGGCTGTCAGTTTCCCAAACTGTCCTGTAATGCTGAGTATATTTCTTGTCACTCATGGCAGGAGCTGGGAACCCAAGGCCTACTCTGTTACGTACAGTACTGTTCAGCTAGTCCACTTGTACCATGCACGGGTACTGTTGGTTGAACCGATGTAGTGAGTAGGTGAGTGAAGAGTGGCACTGTGAGCAGTGTTGCCAGATTGCTCTTAAGGGAATCGGCTACAAGTAGCGCTAAAACTGGCTAGAAAATGGCTAAATTCTTATGTAAATGGCTAAAAAAAACGGCTGTTTTTTTTTTTTCCGGCAACAAAAAGAAAACTTAATCAGAATGTATTGTGATTATGATGTAGTCTTTTCTTACCTTGGAGTTACATGTCTTGGAAAATGATGCTGAGCACTTCATCGTCTTGTTCCTCAGTAGACGCCGACGACGTTGATGGCTCATTTGCTGCACTTGACGGTGAGTACTTTTGACTCGAGGCAACAAGATCCAAGACATCATTTGGGAGATCGTAAGACACACAGGTTTGCGACATTCGCTTCAGCCCATAACGTACATGCAGTAATGCGTTAGTGGTGTCTGCTTGCATTTTATTTCTTAATTTGGTCTTTATTATGTTCATTTGGCTGAAAACCCTCTCAATTTCTGCATTTGAATGTGGCAAACTTAGCACTGTTAGCGCAATAGATGAGAGCTAATAATAATAATAATAATAATGATCTTCCTTGGTACTGTGATAGCGACGTTTGGGCAGGGTAATGCACACTGAACGGCAAACGCACCGTTACGCACGTGAGTCAAACAGTCACTGGTACGTAGGTACTGGGCTGTGATAGCGACGGTTGGGCAGGGTAATGCACACTGAACGGCAAACGCACCGTTACACACGTGAGTCAAACAGTCACTGGTGTGATACCGTACTGGGACGGCGCGGCGACAGAATCATGACAGGAAGGATACTTGTCAGACGAACTGTTGTTGGTTACGAGTTACGACTTCGCCCAACCCTTCCCCTCGGCTCCCCACCTTCTGCTATCAACTATCACCACCGCCACAATTTCCCAATATTCATAATATAAAACATTTCTAACGATAATTTATTCCATAACCTAGTAATTTATATAAACAATGTTCTATTCACACGAAAATTTCTTTATCGCAGAAAATCGGCTAAAAAATGGCTAACTTTGGGAGGGCTTCGGCTGCTTTTTCCGGCTATCGGCTAAAAACAATTTTTTCTGGCTAGAATCCGCTAAATCCGGCTAAATCTAGCCGAAAAACGGCTAATCTGGCAACACTGACTGTGAGAGACCGTCACCGTGGTGTGGACTGTTGACTGAACGTGATCAAAAGTTCAAAACAGGAAGCGTACGGGTCCCGCGGCGCGGCGGGCGAGGCGGAGGCGCTGCAGCACTCAAAGCAACGGGATAACAAACCACTCTATTTTTCATATCTTGACTGAGCGTACGGCAGGATACAATAATAATAATAATAATAATGATAATAATGTAATCGTAGATTTATATATTCAGCATAAAAGTCCTAAAACTACCCACACATACAATGAACACCCATAAATTTTACCCACAAATAGACTTAAAATCGCCTCACCCACAAAGGCACCCACAATTATCCTGCTTACCCACAGATTTGTGGGTAAAAACCCACAAAACGGCAACACTGCTTGGGGGGAGCGACACGCATAGTACCAATGACCGAGTTGCCAGATACTGCCACACACGCTCACTCTCTTGCATTAACTTTATATAAAACCCAGCTGTTCACGGGTTTCTCTATTGATTGTGGGGACGCTTCCTGTCTGTTCACGGGTTCTCCTTGTTCATCATGTCGCTCCCGCGTCCTTCGTCCGAGTGCAGCGACACCGAACACCAGAAGGAAACTCTTCAGTTTTCAGAAGACGAAGCCAGTCCTCGGGGGAGTCCGGGTGGCTTACCCTTGGGCCCGCCGCTATTCACCCCCCACCTGCCCCACTCCTCGCCTCATCCCCACCAGTCTCCTCCCGCGCATCAAGACGGTACCGTTCTTCACCTCATCAAATACTTGGAGGAATCACGTCTGACAGCTGATTTGCGTAGAAGACAGGAGGATGAGGAAAGGCGGCGAGCAGAGGAGTCAAGAAGGGAAGCAGAGGAAATGAGACGCAGGGATGACAACGAGCGTTTCATGACACTGCTACAACTGTTGTCAGTTCAGGCATCGCCAGCCCAACACCAGCCGTCTCCAGCCCGCTTACCTGTTCCCTTACCGACACTCAGCCCTTTCGCCCCAGCCTATCAGCCTGCAGTCACTGGTCTCGTGGGGACTACACCTGTTGCAGCGAGTGCTACTCCCATCACTGCCTTGCCTGCTGTGACAGCTGTTCCAACAGTTGCCACCCTCCCACCTCCCGCCGTGACTGCCGTTACAGCCGCTGCACCACCCGTCACTGTGACTGCGACTCCTACGTCCACAGCAGGCCCCCCCACGGGCAAACCTGTGGCTCAGAGTCCGCCCATCCTGCAAGCCGACGCCACCTACCAGATGTTCAGGCAATGGCGTCGCCGGTGGCATGATTTCTCAGTCATGATTGATCTGCAGCGCCTTCCCAGAGAAAAGCAGTTGATCCAGCTACGGATGTCTGTTTCCTGGAGGTTCAGAGGACTCTTGAACACACTCTCGGGATCGCTCCTGACACACTGTTAGCCGTGGATGAAGTCCTCGATGTGTTGCAATCCCACTTCAAGAGTCAACGTAACGAGGCTCTCCACCGCCGTGAACTCCTGTGCTGCAAACAGGCAGTGGGTGAGTCTTTTCTGATTTCTATGTCCGCCTGAAAAACCTTGCTGAAGAGGTCGACCTTTGCTCCGGTGATCCAGTGACTTGTGCTGAGACCCAGCTGAAGATGGTTTTGCTCATGGGCATCAGAGAGGAGGAGCTCGTTCAACGCCTCATCTCTCTGGACTCAGGTGCCCCTGTCCAGGACCTGGTCACCTGCTGCCACTCGTATGAGGCCGCCCGGAACACAGCATCCGCCATCCAGTCGTCTCCAAGTCAGCTGCTCTCCATCTCTGCCTACAGACGGGGAAAGCGACGTGACAAGGCCGCCTCCTCCCTTCAGCAACTGCCTTCGGAACAGCGAGGGAGGCCTGCAGCCGTTGACGTGTCCCAACCCTGCCAGTGTTGCTCCCGCCGGCACTCATATGGTCTGTGCCCTGCCGTCGACAGCACCTGTGGCAACTGCGGCCGCAAGGGCCATTGGGCAAAGACTGCCAGGTGCCCTGCCAAAGACACCCAATGTCGTGCCTGTAAAAAGACTGGGCATTACGACAAGTGCTGCAGGTTAACAAATGCGACTCACAGCCAGAACAGCTCTCACGCTACGCCACAGAAGAAGAGCTCCTGCCGCAGTGTGACTCGCAGCCCAGCGTCTGAGGCCATGACTCCTAAACCTGTGTGTATTCACCTGACGCATGAAGGATCCACTTCCCACCTCCAAATGCTGCCAGATACAGACGCGGACCTCAGCATTCTTCAAATCCCCAGGGACAGCCTACAGCCTCTACCTCCCGTGCACACGCTGACGGCGGATGGTTCAGAGATGGCACCTGCCCAGGGATGTTTTCAAGCTACCTTACGGCTCGGACAAAGGTTTTGCATCGCCCAGATCCAAGTCCACGATGGCGTCCAGACCCCACTCCTCTCCTATGGCCACTGCCAGGAACTGGCCATCATCTCCCCGGAGTTCCCGAAGCCGATTCTCAAGGTCAAGCATGTTAACCGGTGCAGCGAGCGGCCCCTCCCTGACATCACGTCTCCATCTGCTGCAAAGGAGTACTTCCTTCGTGAGTTTTCAGACGTACTTCTCTCCAAGGAGGATCTGAGGAAGGCTCCCCTGAAGCCCATGGTCGCACAGCCCATGCAGATCCACCTGAAGGAGGGCGCTACACCGTTCGCCATTCACACACCACGACAAATCCCCTTCGCATTCCAGTAGCAAGTCAAGGATGAGCTAGACTCCATGGTGCGTCAAGGGATAATTGAGCCTGCCGGCGATGAGCCGTCTGCCTGGTGTCACCCCTTGGTCGTCGTGGCTAAGGATAAGGGAGTTCGCATCACGGTGGACCTCACAAAGCTCAATAGCCAGGTTTCTCGCCCAGCTCATCCAGCACCAACACCTTACGCCCCTGTCCGCAGAGTCACTCCGTCATCCCGCTTCTTCACGACAGCAGATGCTCTGTGCAGGTACTGGCAGTTGGTGCTTGACGAGAAGGATCGCCACCTCACAACTTTCATCACCCCGTTCGGCCGGTTTAGGCATTGCCGAGGCCCCATGGGCTTCGCAGCTACTGGTGATGCCTACTGCCACCACTTGGCACTCCAAGGGTTGGAGAATTGTGTCAAGGTGGTGGACGACATTCTTCTCTTTGATGATGACTTCCCCACACACTTGCAGAGGATTCATCAGATGCTCAGCAGATGCAGAGAGCACGGGATCACCCTCAACAAGGACAAGTTTTCAGTTGCCGAGCCTCAGGTCCGATTCTGTGGCTACAACCTCTCCCCCTCTGGCATCTCTGCAGGCGAAGACCGCGTCAGTGCAATCCGGGACTTTCCTACGCCCGCGAACTTGACTGACCTCCGCTCCTTTATGGGCTTAGTGAACCAGCTGTCAGAGTTCACCCCGGACATAGCAGCCGCAGCACAGCTTCTTCGCCCTCTCTTGAGCCCTAAACGGACGTTCACTTGGACAGTGGACCATGATGAAGCCTTCAACCATGTCAAGACGGTGCTTCTCCAGCCGCCTGTTCTGGCCCACTTTGATCCAGCGCTACCAGTCGTCCTCCAGACGGATGCCTCCCGCCTTCATGGGATTGGGTATGCTCTCCTACAAGATCACGGCCAAGGATGCACACGACTAGTTCAATGTGGCTCACGCTTCCTCACTGACGCTGAGACGCGCTACGCCACCATTGAGCTCGAGCTGCTTGCCGTTGTATGGGCCATGTCCAAGTGTCGGCTCCACCTCATAGGTGTACAGCACTTCACGCTGATGACGGACCATCGGCCACTGGTCCCGATCCTGAATGCCTACACTTTGGACGCGATCGAGAATCCCCATCTACAGCGTCTGAAGGAGAAAATCTCGCCCTACCTCTTCACAGCCGTATGGCGCACCGGGAAATTGCTACGCATCCCAGATGCTCTGTCGAGAGCCCCAGTCAGCCACCCCACTCCTGAGGACGAGATGGCGTGCACTACTGCCACTGCCCACCTGCGGTGTGTCGTAGCTACCAACGCTAAATGCTCCGACCAAAACACACCACACCATGACGCCGATCGGACGCTCCAGGAGTTCAGAGCAGCAGCGAGGGCAGACCCGTCATATGCCCACCTCACCGCCTGCGTGACATCTGGCTTCCCGTCCAACCGGTACGAGCTCCACAGTTCTCTACTTCCCTACTGGAAGCTCCACGATCACCTCTACGCAGATGGGGAGCTTGTCCTCTATGGCCAGAGGATCGTTGTTCCTGTAGCTCTCCGCCGCCGCACCCTTGCTCGTCTCCACGACAGCCACCGCGGTGTGGAAGCCACTCGCCGTCGGGCGAGGCAGACTGTTTTCTGGCCTGGCATTGACTCTGACATCGCCAATACTGTTCGTGCCTGTGAACCATGTCAAGTCCTCCAGCCGAGCCAACAACAGGAACCCCTGATGTGCGACGACAACCCATCCAGGCCCTTTGAGTCCGTCTCCGCAGACTTCTTCACAGTCGCTGGCAAGTCCTTTCTTGTCATTGCGGATAGACTCTCGGGATGGCCTGTGGTCGTCCCATGTGGTGCGGACACCACAGCCACACGCACCATCCAGATGTTCTGCCGCTATTTCCGGGAAGTGGGTGTCCCACTCTGTCTCAGCACTGATGGCGGGCCCCAGTTTGCCAGTGCAGACTTCCAGAACTTCATGGAGCACTGGGGTGTTCACCACATAGTGACTTCGCCGCACTATCCCCAGTCTAATGGCCATGTTGAGGCGGCTGTCAAGTCGGTGAAGCATCTCATCTTGAAGACAGCCCCCTCCGGCAACATTGATACGGAGGAGTTTGCCAGAGGTCTCCTGGAGCTGCGTAACTCTCCCAACTATACAGGACGGTCCCCTTCGCAACACCTTTATGGCCACCCTCTTCGGTCCTGCGTCCCTGCCCACCCAGAGTCCTTCTCCACGGACTGGCAGACCAAGACGGAGGAATGCGACCGCCGCGCTGTCGCCCGAGCTGAACAAGTGCAGGCTCACTATGACCAGCACGCCAGGCCCCTCCCCAAGCTGCGCATTGGAGCCACAGTCCGCATCCAGAACCCTGTGTCTCTCCGCTGGGATAAGGTCGGTGTGATCATGGGCTGCAGCAGGAACAGGGAATATGATGTTCGTCTCCCAAGCGGACGTGTCTGGCGACGCAACCGCCGTCTCCTACGCCCAGTGCCGCCCCATGGTGATGATCCTCCCCACCATATCCCTGTGGTCCCTTGGTCAGACGAGAAAAGTCCGTCTGCTTTACTTGCTCCCCCAGTTGCCCCACGTCGTTCCCAGCGGCTCATGGAAAAGAGTTCCGGTCGAGACAGTGCTACGAGCGTGAGGGGGGAGGGAGGTGTGAGTATGTAATGTAATGTATCATATGTATTCCCTGTACCTCTGATTATCGTACGCCTGGCAACCCTACGTAAGCCTCAGTCTTGCTGGCGTCTCCAAGGCAGGCACGCGTACGGGGGTCCTTCCAAGGCTTTCTCTGTGTTCCTCTGCTTGAATACACCTACTACAGTTAGTACGTCTATGAAGAACCTTCTCCTTCGTGGCTGTACTGTCCCGACAGCTAACCAACACCACACGCGTGACTGAACTTGTTACCGTAGTACGCCACCACATGCTCACGTCCGTCCTTCAGCTGTGACAGCACTGCTCCCATGCCCTCAGCACTAGCGTCACAATCCACGACGTACGGGCAAGCAGGGTCCGGGTATGGCAGGACAGGAGCGTTCACCAGCGCCTTCTTCAGCCGCTCAAAGGCTGTCTGACACCCAGCATTCCAGCAAAATTGGGCCCCTTTTCTTGTCAAGTGGTGCAGGGGCGCTGCTATGCTGGCAAAGTCCTTCACGAACCGACGATAGTACGTGCACAGGCCCACAAAGCTCCTCATTTCGCCCACATTGGTCGGGACAGGCCACTCTGCCACAGCTCGCACCTTCAGTGGATCGGTGCGCACCCCGTCCTCGCTGACGACATGCCCGAGGAAGGGCACCTCCTGCTGGAACAACAGACACTTCTTCGGGCTAAGCTTCAGATTAGCTCTCCTCAACCGCAGAAGGACGTCCTCCAGCCTCTGCAACTCCTCCTCGAAGGTGCGTCCGAAAACAACCACATCGTCCAGGTAGACGAGGGCAGTCTTTCACTGCAGGCCCTCCAGTACCCGCTCCATCAGCCTTTCAAAGGTCGCTGGTGCATTGCATAATCCGAAGGGCATGATGCGGAACTACCATAGTCCCTGCCCAAAGGAGAATGCTGTCTTCTCTTTATCCTCGTCTGCCACCTCCACCTGATGATAGCCAGACTTCAGATCCAGAGTGGAGAACCAGCGGGCACCTGTCAGTGCATCCAGCATGTCGTCGATCCTGGGTAGTGGATAGGAATCCTTCACCATGACGTCGTTCAGGGCTCTGTAGTCCACACAGAGACGCATCGACCCATCTCTCTTCTTCACCAAAGCTACTGCAGAAGACCACGGGCTGTTCGATTTCTCAATCACACCTTGCGCCTGTAAGTTCCTCACCACTTTCTCCATCTCCTGACGTCGAGCGGGAGGTATTCTTCGTGGTGCGTGCTTGATTGGGTGGCTGCCACTGGTATCGATGCGATGTTGAACCAGATTCGTGCAGCCCAGGTCCGTGTCTCCCTTCGAGAAGACATCAGCGTACACGCACAGCATCCTCCACAACTGTACTGCTTGCTCAGTGCTCAGACGCTCCGTACTCTTCTGCAGCATCTTCCGTAGGTGCTCCGGCAGACGTCTTCTGTCACCGTCTCTTTCAGCAGGCTGTATCACCCTCCTAGCTGTCTGCCCTCTGGTGGCGGCCGGGTGCGCCACGCTCCTCACCGCCCGCCCGCTGGTGGCGGCCGGTGTTGCCACGCTCCCCGCTGCCCGCCCAGCTGGTAGCCGCTGCACCTCACCTGCTGGCTCCACTTGTCCACCGCGCCCGCTCACCTCCCGGCGCCGTTGTTGCTCGCCCCTTGCCCTGCTCCCTGAGGCCAGGCCAGCAGACCGGGCGCTTGCTACCTGAGGGCAGGCGTCCTCGGGGAGTAAGGGCACTTCCGTATCATGTACCCTCAGCGTTCCTTTCCCGAAGTCGATACAAGCCCGGCTTTTCGTCAGGTAGTTGATATCCAGGAGGCAGGGTTCCTCCAGGTCAGCCACATACACAGGTAGCTGCATCTCCTCGCCTCCCACCTCTATCCGCGCTTCCACTGGTCTCCGCATCCGGCTGCAGTGCCCCGTCACTCCACACATCTTCTGTGGGGCAAGGGGGAGGTTCCGTGCTGCGATGACGCCCTTCCTGACGAGCGTCCTGTCCACCCCAGTATCCACGGTAAGGCAACACGGTCGTCCATCAGTCACGCCTTCAACCTGGGAGGTGAGGGCGGCAGCAGCTGCAGCGGCGACAGAGCGGCGGCCAGTTAGCGGGAGTGGAGCCTGGGTGATGACGGCTGGTGTGCAGCCCCGCTTCCCAGCCAGGCGGTGTTTCCCGCCCGTGTTCTCCTGCCCGCCTGCGTCTTCTGGGGCCAGGACCGAGAGAGGTGGCCCAGTTGGCCACAACCCCAGCAGCAGGGCTGGTACACGTACTGCTCCACCTGCTCGGCGGAATGAGACCGAGCGGTGGCTGGGGACCGGCGACAATCTTGCTTCCTATGTCCCGTCTCCTTACAGTTCCAACATGCCCCTCTGAACGGCCTTGCTCTGCTTCTCCCGGGCCCGTCCTTCGCCCGGCTCCGTCGGTAGCGTTGGTTTCTTTCGGAGTCTGTCCTGGACCTCCCGGTGCTAGTCTTAACGAAGGACTCGAACTCCAGTGCCCGGGCAAGGGCCTCTTGCAGATTTGCAACATGCGCCTGCTTTACGTAAATATGCGATTGCGCGTCCTCCAGTGCATCAATGAACTGATCCCTCATCAGCAGCGTTGCAGTTTCTTCTGATGCCCGTGGGTACGCCTTCCGCATCAGATGCTCCAAATCTTGTGCCAGCTGTTATAACGTTTCTCCACGTCCTTGGACTCTAGCCCGGAACCTCGCCCGATACACCTCTGCTTGGTACTGGTGTCCGTAGCGCCTTTCCAAGACGCCCACTACGTCAGTGTAGGATTTCTGTTGTGCAGGTGTTAACTGACTTAACACCTCCACGGCTGGCCCCTTCAAACTTGTCACAAGATTTAGGGCGCGCTCCTCTTGACTCCAGCCTTGCGCTCGAGCCACGACTTTGAATTGGGCCAGGTAAGCCTCCAGCGACACCCTTCCGTCGAACTCCTGTGGTCTAGGCCGCCTGGGGGGCGCAGAGGGGGTGGCCGCTGGCTGGGAGGAAGCTCGAGGCGGGGAGGCGGCAGGGGGAGAGCGAGCTTTCCGTTGGTGGGCTGGGGAGGCAGTCTTGGGTGGGGTGGCTGCGGGAAGGGCTAGCGGAGGGCAGGGTGGGGAGACAGTCCGGGGGGAGTTTTCCGTCTCGTCGCCCTCAGACTCCTCATCGGTCTCACCCCGCCAGCCGTACGCTAGCCCAGAGCAGACGGGATGAGCGCTGTGCGACTGAGCACTCATTCTTCTCACTGGGCTTGCCGTCGCTCGCATGGCATCTGCCATCGCCCCCAACTCCTCCTTCATCTCCTTCTTCAGCGTCGCACATTGGAGTTCGTTTTCGTGCCTGATCCCTGCCCGACGGTAGTCACTTCATGCCTGACGGTAGTCAATTCCTGCTGGATCGCCACCAACATACATAAGAGTTCAGCCATTGAGGGCGGCTCCTCGCCCACAACTTCCTTCTTCATGATCTGCTCGCCATCAGCCATTGTAACTCTGTCAGGTAGTACCTTGCCTTCCGCCACAACACACAAGACGCCCTTAGGATCCCACTCCTGACACCAAGTGCTGCGACCCTCCTTCCGCTTCTTCTTCAGGGAAGGGACGCCTCACAATCTTCTCGGGATTCGGGGTGTGTGTGTCGGGAGAAGGACTTTACCTGGGTGGCGCGGCGCGGCTGGGGTGGAGCGGCGGGCAGATCGCTCTCTCAGGCCTGGCTGTCTGCTGCTATAGCACCCACTCTCACTCAGCTCAGTCACACAGAGTGGGGAGAAGGAAACACTTATTCTTTATTTCTCTATATCATAGCAACTATACACGAGTCACCGGGAACAGGTGGCGGCAGCACACAGAACGAGCCAGGGAGCGACGGCACACAGGACGGGGCAGGGAGCAGCAACAAAGTACGGATAACACTTTGTTAGTTCGTCAGGCACTTCACTGTCTCTCTGTCTCTCGTTCACTCTCTGACTGCTCCCCAGAGTATGACTTGTTCCTTTGAGGTCTCTTGCTACACTCCTGTCCTCTGTCCTTGTCGGTGCAACACAGTGCCCCACAAACCACGCCGCCTGTGCCGTCGCACCTGCCAGGCAATGTCCTTACGTGTCTATTTCAGCTTATTAGGTAACGTTATCTACCTTAACCGCTAATTACCAATATATCCTTAATAATGCTGGCTACAAGCAATTCACACATGCATGCATTTATTTACACGGTACCGTATGACAATTATCCCAGGGCTGGCCAGTGCCCTCACCCATACACACACACACACACACACACACACACACACACACACACACACACACACACACACACACACACACACACACACACACTCTTATCTCCCCGTGACCTCCGGGGTCACATCTCCTCCGTCATGGAGGCCTAGCTCAGCGTCCCTTCCATTAAGGTGTGACAGTTTCATAAACACGAGCAACCAACACCTCGCTCACCCTTTAGCTAAAGTCTGCACATATGTACTCATATGTACTATCCATATGTACTCTCTTATGACGCTGCTCCACACTCACACAGGCACACGTACATATCTGGGAGGCTGCTGCAATACACCTTCGCAACAATATATGTATTCCATGTCTAATTAGATATAACCTGGGTAGACAGCAGTTTGTTTTAACACTTTCACTATTGGAATGCATTCTTACCATGAAATTTTGGATATCATTAGACAATTCTATTTACATTATGAACAGTCTCTGGAGGTCAAAAAGGTTAACGACCATGCAGGAGTCTTCACTATTTTAATCATCACACAAGTTTCAGAGACAGTATAACATCACTAGATAGTAACCAAAATTAAAAGGAAAATGCCTTCTTGTACTGAAGGAGTTAAATTCAGATTTTCCCCTTCTACTTAACCCTTAAATGCAGGAGCCCCTTAAATAAATTCCTATACTGCTAGGGGCCAGTGCACCTCACTGAGTCTTTTATTTGTTGCCCTTGGCTTGGTTTACCTCATATATATATATATATATATATATATATATATATATATATATATATATATATATATATATATATATATATATATATATATATATATATATATATATATATATATATATATATATATATATATATATATATATATATATATATATATATATATATATATATATATATATATATATATATATATATATATATATATATATATATATATATATATATATATATATATATATATATATATATATATATATATATATATATATATATATATATATATATATATATATATATATATATATATATATATATATATATATATATATATATATATATATATATATATATATATATATATATATATATATATATATATATATATATATATATATATATATATATATATATATATATATATATATATATATATATATATATATATATATATATATATATATATATATATATATATATATATATATATATATATATATATATATATATATATATATATATATTGCTGCGACCCTCCTTCAGCTTCTTCTTCAGGGAGGGGACGCCTCACAATCTTCTCGGGATTCGGGGGCGTGTGTGTCGGGGAGAAAGACTTTACCTGGGTGGCGCGGCGCGGCTGGGGTCGAGCGGCGGGCAGATCGCTCTCTCAGGCCTGGCTGTCTGCTTCTGTAGCACCCACTCTCACTCAGCTCAGTCACACAAAGTGGGGAGAAGGAAACACTTCTTCCTTATTTCTCTATATTACAGCAACTATACACGAGTCACCAGGAACAGGTGGCGGCGGCACACAGGACGGGGCAGGGGGCGGCAACAAAGTACGGGTAACACTTTGTTAGTTCGTCAGGCGCTTCACTGTCTCTCTGTCTCTCGGTCACTCTCTGACTGCTCCCCAGAGTACGACTTGTTCCTTCGAGGTCTCTTGCTACACTCCTGTCCTCTGTCCTCGTCGGTGCCACACAGTGCCCCACAGACCACGCCTCCTGTGCCGTCGCACCTGCCAGGCAATGTCCTTACGAGTCTATTTCAGCTTATTAGGTAACGCTATCTACCTTAACCGCTAATTACCAATATATCCCTGATAATGCTGGCTACAAGCAATTCACACATGCATGCCTTATTTACACGGTACCGTATGACAATTATCCCAGGGGTGGCCAGTGCCCTCACTCACACACACACACACACACACACACACACACACACACACACACTCTTATCTCCCCGTGACCTCCGGGGTCACATCTCCTCCGTCATGGAGGCCTAGCTCAGCGTCCCTTCCATTAAGGTGTGACAGTTTCATAAACACGAGCAACCAACACCTCGCTCATCCTTTAGCTAAAGTCTGCACATATGTACTCATATGTACTATCCATATGTACTCTCCTATGACGCTGCTCCACACTCACACAGGCACACGTACATATCTGGGAGGCTGCTGCAATACACCTTCGCAATATATATATATATATATATATATATATATATATATATATATATATATATATATATATATATATATATATATATATATCACTTATTCTTAAGTAAATAAATAAATAAGTAAATCAATCATAAAAAAAAAAAAAAAAAAAATAAAAATATATATATATATATATATATATATATATATATATATATATATATATATATATATATATATATATATATATATATATATATATATATATATATATATATATATATATATATATATATATATATATATATATATATATATATATATATATATATATATATATATATATATATATATATATATATATATAAACATGCATGCTATACATACAAAACCATCTGTAGTTTTGGAGAGTGTAGAGTCAGACCAACATTGCGCTGCACAAAGCTCAGCTCTAGCCCAGGGCAGAAAACTGATAAAATACATCTGCTGCCAAGCAGGTTATGTCTATTTGGACAAAGGTTAGTTGAAAGAAAACTCTTTATTAAAATCTAGGGCTTTTAATGCAACTATCAATAAGGTGTTCTAAAAAAAAAAAATATATATATAAATAAATAAATAAATAGAAAAAAAAAAACTGCCTTAGTATGTATAAATACATATATACAAAAAAATTTCCTGTCATAGTCGATTTCATTATTTAAATTAAAGTGAAATACGAATTTCTGCAAAATAGAAAATAAATAAGTATACAAAAATAAATATGTATCCTTACACATAGTTACATAAAAAAATTTATGCATAAAAAACAATCACACACACACACACACACACACACACACCTCCACACTCCAAACGACAGAGCGGGAACCCACAAAGGACAGCCATAGCAGCCGCCAACGTATCCAACCACACACGTAACTACCAGGCCTGGCCCCCAGTGACCACACACCCACATGTTCCCAGGAAAAGTAAGGAAAAATGGATAGACCGGTAAGGAATAAATTACCAAATTCAAAATATGTTGATGAGGCCCAGGGAGCAAAACCGAAAGTGGCCAGTCAAAACATGAGTCCAGCTTCAACAGGGGCAACATTGCAAGGTAGATTGGTGATGTTGGAGAAGAGATTTGAGGAGTTAGTGAAGGAATTAAAAGTTCAGAGGAGTGAGGAGGAGCAGGATAGAGAATTCCGCAAGGCTTTGAAGGAAAGAGTTAAGAGACTGGAGGAAAATGAAAAACGATTGGTGGATGAGAATGCGCATTTGAAGGTGGAGGTTGAAAAATACAAGAGACGGTTGGAGGAGAAAATGGAGAGTAGTAAAGGAGAAAGATGACTTTAAGGAAATGATTAGTGAGCAGAATGAAAGGTTTGAAAGGGAATGGGAACTGAAGAAAACACAATGGACTGAGTCGAGGGAAGCAGAGATGGTTGGATTACAAGAAATAATTAAAGATCAGTTGAAGGAAGACAAAAAAGAAAGGTCCAAGGAACTGGTTAATGTAATGAAGAATAAGGAAACATTGATAAGGAAATAGCAGAAAAGAAGAAGAGTGTGTTAATATTTGGGATGAAAGAACAAAATATAACATATAAGCCTAAGAGAATTAAGGAAGAATTGAAAACGGTAAGAGATCTGTTCAAAAATCTAAATGATGATGAAAAAAGACCTACAAGAAGAAGTGGAAGAGATCCATAGACTGGGTCCGTATAAGGAGGGAGTGAACAGACCGATTAAAGTAGTACTGAAGTCACAACAATCTGCGGAGGATGTCCTATATAGAACATCAAAGTTAAGAGAGATAGAAGGTTGTAAAGAGGTGTTTGTGAGAAAGAATAGAAATGAGGAAGAGAGGAGAAGATATAAGGAATTGGTGGAAGAGGCGAGAAGGAAAAATGATGAGCGGTCTGAGGAGGAAAGAGAAAAGTTTTTGGAGAGTTATAGGAGAGAGTCAGAAAGTGGTATGTGGAAAGAAGGAATACGGAGGAACCCCTAGAGGAGCAGTGGGTGGACCGTAATGTATACTAATATAGATGGGATACTGTCAAGTAGATTGGAATTGCAAGACTATATGATGGTGGAGAAGCCTGATATAGTGTGTTTGACTGAGACAAAATTGCATGAAAAACAAAGATAAATTTGGATAATAAATATAATATATGGAGAAAGGATAGAGAGTAAAGGTGGAGGAGGAGTTATGATTATGACGAAGAAATAAATAAATGTGGATAAGGTTTGGTATGGGAAGAACAACGCAGAAGTGATAAGCATAAGGATAAAAAGTGATGGAAAAGAATTAATAATCATGGTGACCTATGTACCTCCTAAAACAAATTCTTGGACATTAAGGGAATACGACAATATGATCAAGGATACTTTACAGAGTTTGGAAAGTGTATTATCTGGAAAAGAAAGGTGATACTAGTAGGAGATTTTAATTGTAAGGAGGTGGATTGGGAAAATCTAGTAAGTGGTGTTGGAGAGGAAGCATGGGAGAGAGATTTCTTAATCTAATGATGGAAAATATGATGGAACAGAGGGTGAAGGAAAATACTAGATATAGAGGAGATGATGAACCGGCTAGACTGGATTTGGTGTTAACAAGAGAAGTGTACCTATGTGGAGATATACAATACAAGTGTCCTTTGGGAAAGAGTGATCATGTGGTTATGGAAATGCAGATAGCAACAACACAGCGAAGGAAGGACGAGACATACAGGAGTGGTAGATTGAATTATAGAAAGATGGACACAGAAAGTTTGAAAAATTATTTCAGAAAATTAGATTGGGAGGAGATGTTACAAATCAGAGAAGTGCAAAAGAAATATGAGATTTTTATGAAATATTATAAAGAAGGAGTTATGAAATTTGTACCAAAGTATAAACCAAGAGAGGAAGGAAGAAAGGATTGGTTTAATGCAACTTGTGTTAAGGCTAAGGAAAAGAGAGATGTGGCTTGGAAAAGATGGAAAAGAGCAGGAATATACTAAATAAGGAGAATTATAGAGTGGCAAGAAATGAGTATGTGAGGGTAAGGAGGAGGAAGAAAGAAAATTTGAAAAGATATTGTAGACAAGAGTAAGGAACATCCAAAATTGTTTTACAGGTTCATAAATGGTAAACTTAAAAGAGAGAGTCCATTGAAAGATTAAAAGGAGAGCAAGGGATAGTAGATGACCCTAAGAATATAGCGGAATTGCTAAATAATAGGTTTCAGCAAGTATTTACTAAAGAAACAATGTTTGTAAAGCCACAGAATGTACAAGGAAATGTGCACATGGATGACATTAAGATACCTAAAAGGAGTTATATAAAATGTTGGAGGAACTTAAAGATGATAAAGCGATGGGACCAGATGAAGTTTCAGGAAAATTATTGAAGGAGTGTAGAGAAGAATTGATTGATCCATTATATGATATTATAAGGTGCTCATTAGAAACAGGGAAGTACCAGTAGAGTGGAAGAGAGCTGAAGTGGTGCCCATTTATAAGGGAGGCAGTAAGGAAGAGCCTCTTAACTATAGACCTGTGTCTCTAACAAGTGTGGTCGGTAAGATTTGTGAGAGGGTGATAAAGAAATATTGGATACGGTTCCTGGAGGATCATAAGTTATTATCGGATCATCAATTTGGCTTCAGGAAAGGGAGGTCATGTGTAACAAATCTACTGAGCTTTTATTCAAGAGTGGTTGACAAAATACAGAGAGAGAGGGATGGATGGACTGTGTATATTTGGATTTAAAGAAAGCTTTTGACAAGGTACCTCACGAGAGACTGTTATGGAAAGTAGAGATTTATGGAGGACTGAAAGGAAAAGTGTTAAAGTGGATGGAAAACTACTTGAGATGGAGGGAGATGAGAACGGTAATAAGGGATGCAAAGTCGGACTGGTTGGTGGTGGAGAGTGGAGTCCCACAAGGCTCAGTGCTGGCACCAATACTTTTCCTGGTATATATAATGACATGCCAGAGGAGTAAACAGTTATATTAATTTGTTTGCGGATGATGCGAAGTTGTGTAGGTGTGTGAAGAGTGAAGAAGATTGTGAAATTTTACAGGCAGACCTGGATAAGATTTGGGAGTGGAGCAAGAGGTGGCAAATGGAATTTAATCTGAGCAAAAGTCATGTGATGGAGATGGGAAGAGTGGAAGACGGCCAAGAGGGTCATATAAGATGGGTGAAGAAGTAGTGTTGAAAAAGGTGGAAAAGGAAAAGGATTTGGGAGTGATAATACAAGACCATGGGCAGTTTGAGGCTCATATTGATAAGATGTTTGGAGAAACGTATAATTTGATAAAAAATATTGGATTAGCCTTCCATTATATGGATAAAGATATGATGAAGAAATTAATTAGTATGGTAATTAGACCAAGATTGGAATATGCTGGAGTGGTTTGGTCCCCTTATAAAAAGAAGCATATAAGGAAGTTGGAGAGATTGCAGAGAATGGCAACAAAAATGGTTCCGGAATTGGCAGAAATGACCTATGAGGAGAGATTAAAAGAAATGAATTTGCCTACCTTGGAACAAAGAAGAGAAAGAGGAGATTTAATACAGGTTTATAAACTGTTGAATGGACTGGATGAAGTGGATAATGAGCAAATGATGTTGAGAGAGGAAAACTTAAATAGAACTACAAGATCGCATAGTAAAAAGATAGCCAAGGAATATGCTTGAAGGATGTGAAAAATATAGTTTCCCACAAAGATGTGTGGAGGTGTGGAATGGTTTGAGTGAGGAGGTGGTGTCAGCAAGGAGTGTGCATAGTTTTAAAGGAAAGTTGGATGTGTGTAGATATGGAGACGGGGCCACACGAGTATGATACCCAGGCCCTGTAAAATTACAACTAGGTGAATACAACTAGGTGAATACACACACACACACACACACACACACACACACACACACACACACACACATTAGATAGAATTTTGGACAGATAATGACAGATGGACCAATTGAAGGATGATAAATACATGGTATCTGGTGTAGTGTTCATAGCAGTGAGTAGGTGATCTAAAGAGGAGTGTGTTGTTGTGGTGTGGTGTGTGGTATGAGATAAGATGGAAATAAGTTGAGTTCAGATGTATTAAGGCCTGGCTAGATCAGAGACTGCAGCAGATCAAACAGTGTAACACACACACACAAACACACACACACACACACACACACGAGAGACACGGTTGAGGGCGGACGCACTGGCACAGTTCCGACGATCAGCTGATCTTCACTACACCGGTTGTATAGTATTTACAGTGGCCTGGGCAGGTAGTGTGGACTCATTTTTTTTTCTTCATGAAATAAATTATTAATGAATAATGAGTGAAAAAGAGATTCCATCCAAATGCAGACATGAGAATAGAGAAGGGCTGATGATGACTATGTTGGTGAGGGAGAACGCGATTCAAGGGTTCGATACGACGACAACTTCACTACTTAAGAGAGTGTCAAATATTGAATGTAAACTAGATAAACTGATAAAGGAGAAGATGGAAATGAAAGAGAATAAAGAACAGGAAATGGAGTTTATAAGACTGAGAGAAAGGATAAGAAAAGTGGAAGAAAATGAAGCTAGGCTAAGAGCGGAAAACGAAGAACTAAAAAAGGAAGTAGCTAACTACAAGAAGCAGATGGAAGAAGGACTCGGTAAAGCCGAGAAAGAAAAGGAGAAGCTGAAAGATCTAGTAAACAAGGAAGAGGAAAGAGTACAGAACGTGATTAAAAAAGAAGTACAAGCATGGAGAGTCCAAGATAAGAAAGATAAGGCTGATTTTCAGGAGGTGATTCAAGAACAACTTAAAGAAAAAGAAGAAAATATGACAAACAAAATGATAGGAGTCCTCAAGACAAAAGAAAATCTAGTTAGAGAAATTGCAGAAAAAAGAAGAGTGTAGTCGTATTTGGAATAAAAGAAAAAATATAAAATATAGACCAAAAGAGAAAAGAAGAAATGAAATCAGTCAAAGACCTACTGAAGAATCTTAATGACGAAGATAGGCAGAACTTGGAAGAGGAAGTAGAAGAAATAAACAGAATGGGACCATATCAAGAAGGAAAACGAGACCAATTAAAATATTACTAAAATCACAAGCAGCAACAGAAGAAATATTATATAGAACAACAAAACTTAGAGAAACAGAAGGCTGCAAGGATATCTATATAAAGAAAAATAGAAATGAGGAAGAAAGGAAGAGATACAATGAACTGGCAGCAGCAGTAAGGGAAAAGAATAATGAAAGGTCAGAAGAGGAGAAGAAGGCATTTTTGGAGAATTCTAGGAGACAGGATAAGGAAATGGTATATAAACGAGAAGGAAGAGAAAAAAGTGGAACAAGTTTAACTAAAAATGATAAAGGCAAAAGACTAAAAATGATGTATACGAACATAGACGGGTTTTATCAAGTAAATTAGAATTAAGAGATTACATAAGGAAAGAAAATCCAGATATTGTATGCCTGGCTGAAACAAAACTAAATGAGGCAATCAAAATAGTCTTGGATAATAGGTATAATGTATGGAGAAGAGACAGAGTGGGTAAAGGAGGAGGAGGAGTCATGATAATGTTAAGGAAGGAGATAGTGATCAATCAAGTGGAATGTGGGAAGGAAAAGCAGAAGTATTGTATATTAAGATGCATATTAATAAAAAGAGTTAACAATCATTGTAACATATGTGCCACCAAAACAAATTCATGGACCAATCAAGAATATAAAGACATGATAGATGACACAATAAGGAGTCTAATGAGAATCGTTAAAGAAAGGAGAAAAGTGATATTAGTAGGAGATTTCAACTGTAAAGAAGTGGACTGGGAAAATTATGAAAGTGGTATGGGGAAGAAGCCTGGGAGAAAGATTCTGAACCTAATGATAGACAATATGATGGACCAGAGAGTAAAGGAATGCACAAGATTCAGAGGAAACGACGAGCCGGCGAGATTGGACCTAGTTTTTACAAGGGTATACAAATGAATGACGATATAAGATATAAGTGCCCATTGGGAAAGAGTGACCATGCAATATTAGAAATAGATATAGAAGAAGGAAAGGAAGATAGAGACGATTCATACAAAGGAGACCGATTAAATTACAGAAAGGCTGATATTGAGAATCTCAAGAACTATTTTAAAACGTAGACTGGGAGGAGATGGAAAACTCAGAGACAATGCAAGACAAATATAACTTATTTTTGGAAATATACAAAACAGGAGTCAGGAATATGTCCCAAAATATAGACCAAAAGAAGAAGGAAAGAAAGATTGGTTTAATGCAAGGTGTGCTAGGGCAAAGGAGAAAAGAGATGGAGCATGGAAAAGGTGGAGGAGAAATAGAATCCAACAAACAAGGAAAACTTCAAGGCAGCGAGAAATGAATATGTTAAGGTGAGGAAGGAAGAGGAAAAGAACTTGAAAAGATATTGTCGAAAAATGTAAGGAGCAACCAAAATTGTTCTATAGATTCATAAATGGAAAAATTAGGCAAAAAGAAACAATAGAAAGGTTAAAAGGAGAGAACGGGATGGTGGAAGACCCAAAAGTATGGCAGAACTATTAAATAAAAATTCCAGGAGGTCTTTACTAAAGAATCCAAATTTGAGAGGCCACAGGGTAATAGAGAGACAATCTATATGAAAGAGATTAAAGTAACCAAGCTTGAAATAAAAGAGTTAATGAAGGAACTGGATGAAGAGAAGGCAATGGGACCGGATGAAGTCTCAGGCAGAATACTGAAAGAATGTAGGGAAGAACTAGCAAGTCCTATATACAACATCATAAAATGCTCAATAGAAAATGGAACAGTGCCAGTAGAATGGAAAAGAGCTGAGGTGGTTCCCATATATAAG
The DNA here is from genome assembly GCF_017591435.1 of Portunus trituberculatus. Lineage (NCBI taxonomy): Eukaryota > Metazoa > Arthropoda > Malacostraca > Decapoda > Portunidae > Portunus > Portunus trituberculatus. The sequence goes on from NC_059286.1 coordinate 825,232, forward strand.
AGTGGAAGGAAAGAAGAACCTTTAAATTACAGACCGGTATCACTAACTAGTGTAATATGCAAGATGTGTGAAAGAATAATAAAGAAACAATGGATCGAGTTCCTTGAAGACAACAAATTAATATCAAATAGCCAATTTGGTTTTAGAAAAGGACGGTCTTGTGTAACTAATTTATTGAGTTTCTATTCTAGAATAGTTGATAGAGTACAAGAGAGAGAGGATGGGTTGACTGCATCTATTTGGATTTAAAAAGGCGTTTGACAAAGTGCCACATGCAAGATTACTGTGGAAGTTAGAGGAGAAGGGTGGCTTAAAAGGAAGCACATTGAGATGGATAGAAAATTATTTGAGGGGGAGAGAAATAAGGACGGTAGTTAAAGATATGAAGTCCAAGTGGAGAGCAGTAGAAAGCGGAGTGCCACAGGGGTCAGTATTGGCACCAATACTTTTCCTCATTTATATTAACGACATGCCAGAAGGAGTGAACAGCTACATAAATTTGTTTGCGGATGATACGAAACTGTGCAGAGTTATAAAGCAAAAGGAGGATTGTGAAATACTGCAAGAAGACCTAAATAAGATCTGGGAATGGAGTAAGAAGTGGAAATGGAATTCAATGTGAACAAAAGCCATGTCATGGAAATGGGAAAGAGTGAAAGACGACCTGTGGGAATCTATAAGATGGGAGATGGAGTAGAACTGGAGAAAGTAAAAAGGAAAAGGACTTAGGAGTGACGATGGAAGAAAACAATCAACCAGTAAGCCATATTGATAGAATTTTTAGAGAAACATATAATTTGCTGAGGAATATTGGAGTAGCATTTCACTACATGGACAAAGACACCTGCTGTCACCTTCCACGTGTGAGATTCTGTCATGTCAAGAGAAACACTAAAGACAATAGGACCTTCATGTTAGCAGATACGAGATAGCACGAGGACAGGTCTGAGAGTTTACCAGAGAAAGGAATGAAAGATTGAAAGTACTGGTTAACTTTTACATTAGAGAATTGGACAGATAAATGTGTGGAAGGAAGAAGAAGGCTTTGTACAGCAAGATTGAAGTGGGGGGGAGGGGAGATGGGAGACATACATTTAGCAAGATCAGCAGAGCAGTTAGTAAGAGAAGGAACTTTGCAGCGAGCGGTAAAAAACAGGGTATAGACCAAACGGTACTCTTTACATGGGTGGATAAGGCCCTTGTACAGAGTTGGTATTGGGAGGGCGGGGATGAGAAGACCTGGTAGAGACGCCTCAGAATGCCGAACTTCATAGAAAGATGAGAAGTAACATTTTCAGTTTCGATTACGAGTAAGTGGCAGACCGAGGATATTCACTGTAGAAGAGAAGGACAGTTGATTGTAATAAGACGTAACAGTTTTCTGGAAGATTGTGTCAAGCTAACTATGAATTTAACACTACAATCAACCCTTCTATCGTGACTTCAGCTATCGCGCACCCGTGAAAAGCTGCTAAAATTTCACAATCGCGACCTGAGATGCCTACTATTGCGTCATGGATATCTGAGCGCTCATTGGCCAAAAACCGCCTTTCCGCCAAGATCAATTCGGCTATCGCGTTTTCGGCTATAGCGCGGGTATCTCGACGCCAATTGGACGCGATAGCCGAGGGTTAAGTGTACCTGCTACGTTTTCTATGCCCAAATAAGAAATGTTACAAAGAAGGCGAGAAAATAGGCATTCTGTTGGAGCTGTTGACTTCCTGAATGGTTTTAAGTCTCTGAAAAGATAGACGTGAAAAGGTGAAAGGTAGTTAGCATCATCAGCATCATCAGCATCAGTAACATCACAGATCTCTACACTACGTCTACATATCTTGCAGTGGTGCAGTGGAACCATGCGTGCTGTGTCAGAGGGGTTTCCAAGCGCACAGGTTCGAATCCTGTCGACGGTCTGAGTGCAGGTTGGGCTTCCTCACTCAGGGCAACAGTTGAAATAGGAGGTACCCTAAAAAGTATCCTCTTTACCCCAGAAATGCCGTGAAATGCCCACAGGTTATAAAAAAATAAATCTGAAAAGGTTTACATGTGCCTCCTTGTCACAGTGCAAATGATAGAAGACATCACACACCACACACTCCAGCGATGTATTATCAGCATGCCTTGACACTACATAAGGTCACTTCATAAAACATACTCGCTTTGTAAAGGAACTATTTCCACAGGGAGAGATGGCATTTGACCAGACATAAAACAGTTAGCCAGGTGGACTCTCATTTCATCTTCAGTCAAATTTTGAGGCTCTGGAGACCAACCCAAGCGAAGACTAGTGGCACAAGCAATAGTAAATGGGCCTCAATCTTTGTTGTTTGATATTTGCATCATCTGCGCTAATAGAAGAGGTGTGGCATTTCGGCAGTTCAACGAGGTAGTTAGCCACCCACCTGGCAACGAAACTATTGATCACAGGCTCCCTTCCACTGTAGTTCTCATTTTACTGTTATTATTGTTGTTTTTGCTGTTTTGTTGTTATTTTTGTTGTTTTTGTTGTTTTTATGGTTGTAGTTCTCCTTTTGAGTGTGTTACCGATACAATGAATATTACTATTGACACGCTGGATCTGAACAAAACAAGTGTGCGGCGTTTTAATATGAGCAAGGTTGTTACTTGTAAAAACAACACAAGACTGAAACATATAGGAAACAATCCTGTAGTACAATGTCTATTGTCTTCGTTAAACTTCTTTCCATGATATAGGTACATACATACATACATATATCCTGACTGTCTCCTCCAAGAAGAGGGGAAACTAAGACAAAGCACAATACTTTTTTTTTTCATTTTATGGAAGTGGGTGAGCTGCCAAGGGCAACAAAAAATAAATAAATAAATGAAAAAATAAAATAAAAAAGGCCCACTGGAACCACAGTCCCAATATCTGAAGGAATAAGGTGAAAGCCTGAGAAAAATGTCTTGACACCTCTCTTCAAAGAAGTAAGTTATTGGAAGATGGAAATACACAGGCAGGTAGGGAGTTCTAGAGTCTACCAGTGAAAAATATGAATAATTGAGAATACTGGTTAACATTTGAATTAAAGGGTTGGACAGAATAGGGATGAGAGGAAGAAGAAAGCCTTGTGCAGCAAGGTCACAGGAGGAGAGGAGGCATGCAGTCAGCAAGATCAATAGAGCAGTTAGCATGAAACCAATGATAAAAGATGGAAAGGGAGGCAACATTTTGTCAGTGAGAAAGAGGCTGAAGACAGTCAGTCAGACATTTACACTCATGTACTTTGGTTCCATTAACTCATGCAGGGCAAATTTTATTATTACTACATCATACTGGTACATGGCATCAAGGTGATATCATATGGAAAAGATTGGTGGAGGCCAAACACTAATGATACAAACCTTGAATCATTGAGCCTCTTCAGATATGGCTTTAGCTGACCATAGGGAACCCGGGAAGCAATTTTTTTGCCACTCTGTTCAGATTCCAGGGTTACTCGCCTGGATGAATCTATGTCTAGAACTCTGCAAAAAAAAATAAATAAAAAATAAATAAATAAATAAATAAAAAAAAAAAAAAAAAAAAAAAAAAAAAAATAAATAAATAAATAAATATATATATAATATATATATATATATATATATATATATATATATATATATATATATATATATATATATATATATATATATATATATATATATATATATATATATATATATATATATATAATAATTAATTAAAAAATTAAGTTAGATTTTTTCAATTTAGTTTTTACTTTTTTCTTTTTCTTTTTTCTTTTTATGCTAAGGCCTATAGTGCCTGTAGGTATACTTGAAGAGTATGTATAGGAAGCGCTGTTCAACTTCCACCCATTAGTGGCGCAGGCAATTTCATAGTGGTACCCATATTAGGGCCCATATCACCACCCAAGCACATCTTTGGTGTAATCAACTAGAACCTGGGTATCATGGTGACATGTAGCTAACTAAACCACTCGACAAATGGCATAGCTTCAAAGTAATATGTGGTAGGATTTGATTCTACGTGCAGACATCTGCCTGATCACACATTCACCACCTTATCCACTACACCACTGCCTCCACCTAAATCATCACTGTGCTTCCCTGCATTTCGTTTGACAACTAAATGGGATGAAGTGAGGAAACTCGAGCCCTTTCCTCTGTAATTTTAGCCTGCAGATGTAAGAGGGAACAAAAGGCACAACAAGGGAGTTTAAGATCCCCTCCTCTGTATAATTGCCCTGGGAAAAGAGCAGAGGGGAGTATTTTAACTCCCCTAAAAGTCCCCTAGTTGTGCATTCCTTTGGCTACCCAATTTCATGGTGGAAAAAGCCTAATTACATGGAAAAATATTAGTGATGTAAATTTAGAGGCCTACTCACTTGTACGGACCAGTCCATTTCGGTTCAGTTTTTCCTCCCTTCCTGGTTTCATTTCTCATATTCATTTTCAGCACCGATATTCCAGACTCGATGTGAAAAGCACGGACTCCCTTCTTCATTCTACTATCGTACTCCTCCTTTTGCTTTTCCTGGGCAGCAGTGTTACGGCTCGTCCATAACATACTCCACTACCATCACCTCCTCCGCTTGCTACCTCGTTCGTCACCTCTCCACCTTCCCTTCCACGTCACTGTCTCATGAACCTTCCACGTCACCGTCTCATGAACCCTCCACGTCACCGTCTCATGAAGCCCCGCTACTGTCCCAAAGTTGGATTCACGCGGCCCCATTCAACTCAAGCGGAAGTGTTAAGCAAGCTCCCTGATTTCTGGAAGTCAGTGGAGGTCAAGGCCTCAACCAGTGAACACAACACCTCTTGGACTACCGTGGGATCCACCTCACCCAGCACTTCACCACTGCGACACCTCATAAGTATCACTTCCCCTCGTCCCATTTTTTCCACATTGCCTCCATATAGGATTAGTATTATTGTTAGGTATTAAGTTGGGTTCTTTATTGTTGTATTTATTTCTGTGTATATATATATATGTATATATATATATATATATATATATATATATATATATATATATATATATATATATATATATATATATATATATATATATATATATATATATATATATATATATATATATATATATATATATATATATATATATATATATATATATATATATATATATATGTATGTCAGTTTCATGTGTTTCATGTTATATCTATATGTGTATGTCAGTTTCATTGTTATTGGGTTATTACATAGCTTCTTAAGTGCCCCATTTGCATATCCTCACCAGTTGAACCTGCAGACTGTTTTTTTTTTTATTGTTATTGTTCAGCAGCTCCCCGATGCCAGTCTTACCCATTTAAACGGTGAACGTAACAATTGGCGACCATGACAGGACCATTATAACCTATGTTCAGTGATCCATTTTTCCAGTAACTTTTTTTCTGTGATTACATTATTTTTTCTTATGTGTTTCTGTGGTGTTGTGACTTTGATGTGTGTTTTTTTCTGTGACTTACTCTGCGTGCGATTTAAATTTACCTTTGTGCGATCAAGTGGCTCCTTTTGGGTTAAAAGTGCTTTGTGACTTTCATTGGTATCGCATAGCAGTGGTAGAGCAGGAAACCAGGTAGAAAGGCGTGTTCACCGATAGCACTTATCTCTATTTTTTGCACATAGGCAGGTGTGTAATAAGTGTTATCCAAGTGTTGGGATCATCATATGTTCATGCGAACCCTCAATCTCCTCACTTCGCGGATAATTTTTCTCGCTAGTTAGAATTGGCCATTTTAACTAGTCCCTCAGACTAATCCGCCTCCTTATCAATAACAAGTCTCAGTACAATTTGCTCCTCACTCTCAAGTCTCGTAACTAGAGTAATCCGGATCCCTCTTAATGCCGTAATTCTCTAGTTTACCCCCTCATTAGTGATTGTACTCATAAGTGTTTACTTAAGTATAATCTAGGTAATTTCCAAGGTTGCCTTTATTATCGCTCTGCCAAGTTCCTCACTTAAGTAATTCACTGATCATTTTTGTTGTTGTTTAACATCAATTTAATATGGCTTTCGCTCAGTTTAACGTTGAAGATTTTTGTGCTGACCCTTCTCTGGAACAACTTGAAGGTGCTAATATAAAAAAAGTACCAATGGAAAGCCATTGCTAAACATTTTGATGTTCCCATCACGTCTCAGATGACTAAAGAGGTCGTTAAGAGTGTAGTTGTTGAACATCTAGTGCAAGAAGGTTAGTTGCTAAGAAATTCCATAGAAGAGTTAACTCCCATGTCAGCAGCCTCTACGAGGACTATAATACACAGTCCCCAGGAAGAACAGGATAAAAGTAGGATGAGTCAGTGGGAAATTGAGAAGCTTAGAGTAGAATACCGGATGTATGAAAAACAAATGCAACTACAGGCAGGAAAAGAAGCGAAAGAAATGCAACTACAGGCAGAAAGAGAAGCGAAACAAATGCAACTACAGGCAGAAAAAGAAGAGAGAGAATTACAGGAAAGACAAATGCAACTACAGGCAGAAAAGGAAGAGAGAGAATTTCAGTTAGAGCTTAAAAGGCAGGAGAAAGAGTTAGAAATTCAGGAGTTAACTCTACGAAATGACGCTAAGTTTAGAGGGGAAGAAATAGATATAAAAAAAAAGTTGGCAAGCTTTAATCCTGCTATAACTGCTCCGCTAGTTCCCCTTTTGATGAATCTGATGTTGACGGGTCATTTCGCGCTTTTGAGAGCATTGCTAAGAGGAATAAATGGCCCAAGGATCAATGGGTGTCTCTCCTTGTCCCCAAGCTAGTAGGAAAAGCTTACAGGGTATACAACGGCCTTAGTGATGAGGTAGAGTATGAAGAGATCAAAGGTAACATTCTAGATGCCTACTCTATCACTTCTGACGGATACAGACAACAGTTCCGAAAGTATGTGAAACCAGACTCTCACACCTATGTTGAATTTGCTAGTGAGAAACTAAAACAATTTAAGAAATGGTTAGCCCCCATTAACATTACCACCTTTTCGGAATTGCTCAATCTAATGGTCCTGGAAGAATGGAAGAACAAGTTATCCTTTAATATTTTGAGGCATGTGGAAGAACGGGGAGAGAGTGAGCTTATGTCTGCCACTAAAGTGGCTGATGCCTTTGCTTTGTTGATGGGAACCCTGCGTAGTACGTAGAGGTTGTGGTTCACCATCTAATGTTAGGTCCTCCTTTGGGGAAGGTTTTGGGGGCGCGGGTGGTAAGCCGACGGGATTCTCGCCAAATGCGTGTAATTCCCACCGGTGTACATACTGTAAGAAACCAGGACACACGATCCAAAAATGTAGACACCCAAATTTCAAGGCCTCTCAATGTCAAACTTCTTTTGTGGCCCCTAAACCTAACACCTTTGAGAACAAGAAACCAGTGGCCCTAGCTAACCCTGTCAACTCTCCTCTAGAACTTTATGACTCGTACACATATCAAGGTAAAGTGTCCCTGACTGATGGTAAAGACAAGGCAATAAATGTCAAGGTTCTGCGTGATACAGGTGCTGCCCAATCCATCTTAAGGGAAGATGTCATCCCTAACATCAAACAGATCCTTACCGGTCTCAAATCACAGCTCTCCTATCCCTTGGCTAATATTAGCTTACAGTGCCCGTTCATTTCAGGAGAGGTTGTGGTAGCCATTAAACCTGGTGAACTGCCAGTACCGGGGGTACATCTTGTACTGGGTAACGATCTTGCGGGTAACTTGGCTGTTCCAAACTTAATTGTTCTTGATTCCCCCTTAACAGAAAGTCCCACTAAGACCCTGGACGAAACATCCCCTCACTTCTTCCCAGTGTGTGCAGTCACCAGGTCTCAGTCCAAGTCCCCTGCCCTTTCACCACCTCCTCCACCAATGATTGCCTCTACTGACAACTTGTACAATAACATCATTTCAAAGGAGAATTTGATTAATGCTCAGGAACAGGATCTCACTTTGGCTAAGATCAGACATGTTGCCAGTGAGACAAAGGATATGTCTAAATTGCCTTGTTTTTATTATCAGGAAGGAGTCCTGATGCGTGCCTACAGACCTCCTGAACTGAAACAACTAGACACCTGGTCAGAAACACATCAAGTTGTCATCCCTTGTCTGTAAGACCAGCCATTATAGAACTAGCTCATGATGGATTGTCAGGTCATCTAGGCATCCAAAAAACCTACAAGAAGGCTCTTCAACATTTTTTTGGCCAGGAATGAAAAAGGATGTGTCACACTATGTAAAACATGTCATATATGTCAAATTGTGGGTAAGCCTAACGAACGCCTTGTGCCAGCTCCTCTGACGCCTATTCCAGTTCAGACGGAGCCCTTCGAAAAGATCGTTCTGGACTGCGTAGGGCCCTTACCCAAAACCAAACGAGGGAATCAGTATTTGTTAACCCTCATGGATCCCACTACCAGGTACCCTGAAGCATTCCCTCTTAAGAACATCACATCAAAGACCATTGTAAAATATCTAATACATTTTTTCACCTCGGTAGGAATTCTAATACAAATTCAGTCTGACAAGGGTAGCAATTTCACTAGCAATTTTTTCCAACAGATAGTGAATGAGCTAAACATAGACCATGTAACCTCCTTGGCTTACCACCCACAATCCCAAGGCTGTCTGGAGCGGTTTCACCAAACATTAAAATCCATGATGAAGAAGTATTGCTTGGAGCATCAAGGAGACTGAGATTCTTTAGGTTACTCCCCTTTTGAATTACTCTATGGTAGACAGATCAGGGGGCCTCTCAAAATATTAAAGGATCAATGGTTTACTCAAAATACTCCTTCAAGCCCCAGTGTGTCTGACTACATCAGTAACCTTAAGAATAAAATCAGTGAAGTCAGATCTTTTGCTAAATCAAACTTCCTCAAATCTCAAACTAAAATGCAACAGAATTCTCTTCCCAAATCTGTCATGAGAAGTTTCAAACCAGGAGACAAGGTTTTACTTTTTCTCCCCAGTCCAGGCAATGCTCTTCACAGTAAGTTCATGGAACCTTATGTTGTGGCTCAAAAACTAAGTCCATTAAACTATGTGGTCCACACTCCTGACCGTCGTAAGGATTCCCAACTAGTTCATATTAACCTAATGAAACCTTACCACTCCAGAGAACCAGAGGATGACTTGTCTCGCACTGTACCTGTATGTCTGGTGGGGAAGGAGTCTGGTCCCCCCCGAGGAAGAGTCCAACATCGAATTCCTCTTATCACCTAAAGGACGCCCCTCAAACAGCCAAATCATGTCCAACCTTGATGAGATTTTTTTTCCTTAACACTTTCACAACAGTCTGATCTTTAAAAAGTTATTGCTAGACTTTTCAGAAATCACAGGTGACCTTACAGGACTTTGTACTACTATCCAACATGATATAACATTAATATCTAATGACATCAAGCCTATAAGACAACCAGCCTATCGCATTTCACCCCTTAAAAGAGACTTGATGAAAAAAGAAGTAGACTATCTGCTCTGTCATCACCTTGCAGAACCTTTTATATCCCCCTGGGCTTCTCCCTGCCTGTTAACATCGATTTTGCACCGACTACAGGAAATTAAATAAAATGAGGGTACCAGACTCCTACCCATTGCCCTTGATAGAGGACCTTATAGATAGCATAGGAGTAGCCAAATTTGTAACCACTATAGATTTACTCAAAGGTTACTACCAGATTCCCCTCTTGGACGAGGCCCGAATAATATCCGCCTTCATCACCCCCTTCGGGCTATACCAATACACAGTGATGCCCTTCGGCTTGTCTAATGCTCCTGCCACCTTCCAAAGAGCTATAAATTACATCACCCAGGACTTGGAGGGAACATCTGCCTATCTGGACGACCTGGTGGTGACTTCGGACGACTGGATGACACATCTGACCCATCTCCGGAGGCTGATGGGTCGGTTGCAGGAAGCCGGTCTTACAATCAACCTGGCCAAGTCCACCTTCGGGAAGTCTATGGTGGTCTCCCTGGGACATGTGATGGGGAACAGCAAGGTTCGCCCCAAGAGAGCCAACATAGAGGCCATCCTTGGCTTCCCTGTCCCTACCACCAGGAAAGCTCTCATGAGGTTCTTGGGGATGGCTGGTTTCTACAGACGATTCTGTAGGAACTTCACCCTGGCCGCCTCCCTGACGGACCTTATCAGTACTTCTGTCCCCTTCCACTGGACCCCGACCTGTGACCAAGCCTTCCAACATCTCAAGGCGTTCCTCTCCTCGGAGCCAGTGGTCTGGACGCCAGATCACTCCCGCCCCTTCCATCTACAAGTGGACGCGAGTGGAGTTGGAGTGGGTGCTGTCCTCCTACAAGCAGACCCCACAAGCAGCATCCTCCATCCCATCGCCTATCACTCCGCCAAGCTGAAGAAACACCAACTCCACTACTCCACCATCGAGAAGGAAGCTCTGGCACTCGTCCTGGCGCTCCAACGTTTTGAGTGCTACCTTCATCCTGGCCCTCAAACTACGAAGATATTCACCGATCACAACCCTCTGGCCTTCCTTCACGCCATGAAGAACCGAAACCAATGCATTCTTAGGTGGGCCTTGTTAACTCAACCCTTCAACTTGGAAGTCCACCATATCAAGGGGGTGGACAATGTGGTGTTGGGTAGCTGTCGGGACAGTACAGCCACGAAGGTGAAGGTTCTTCATAGAAACACGTACTAACTGTAGTAGGTGTATTCAGGCAGAGGAACACAGAGAAAGCCTTGGAAGGACCCCCGTACGCATGCCTGCCTTGGAGACGCCAGCAAGACTGAGGCTTACGGGGGGTTGCCAGGCGTACAATAATCAGAGGTACAGGGAATACATATGATAAGTTACATTACATATCCACACCTCCCTCCCCCCTCACGCTCGTAGCACTGTCTCGAGCGGAACTCTTTTCCATGAGCCGCTGTGAACGACGTGGGGCAACTGGGGAAGCAAGTAAAGCAGACGGACTTTTCTCGTTCTGACCAAGGAACCACAGGGATATATGGTGGGGAGGATCATCACCATGGGGCGGCACTGGGCGTAGGAGACGGCGGTTGCGTCGCCAGACACGTCCGCTGGGGAGACGAACATCATATTCCCTGTTCCTGCTGCAGCCCATGACCACACCGACCTTATCCCAGCGGAGAGACACAGGATTCTGGATGCGGACTGTGGCTCCATTGCACAGCTTGGGGAGGGGCCTGGCGTGCTGGTCATAGTGAGCCTGCACCTGTTCAGCTCGGGCGGCAGCGCGGTGGTCGCATTCCTTCGTCTTGGTCTGCCAGTCCGTGGAGAAGGACTCTGGGTGGGCAGGGACGCAGGACCGAAGAGGGTGGCCATAGAGGTGTTGCGAAGGGGACTGTCCTGTATAGTTGGGAGAGTTACGCAGCTCCAGAAGACCTCTGGCAAACTCCTCCGTATCAATGTTGCCGGAGGGGGCTGTCTTCAAGATGAGATGCTTCACCGACTTGACAGCCGCCTCAGCATGGCCATTAGACTGGGGATAGTGCGGCGAAGTCATTATGTGGTGAACACCCCAGCGTTCCATGAAGTTCTGAAAGTCTGCACTGGCAAACTGGGGCCCGCCATCAGTGCGGAGACGGAGGGGGACACCCACTTTCCGAAAATAGCGGCAGAACATCTGGATGGTGCGTGCGGCTGTGGTGTCCGCACCACATGGGACGACCACAGGCCATCCCGAGAGTCTGTCCGCAATGACAAGAAAGGACTTGCCAGTGACTGTGAAGAAGTCTGCGGAGACGGACTCAAGGGGCCTGGATGGGTTGTCATTGCACATCAGGGGTTCCTGTTGTTGGCTTGGCTGGAGGACTTGACATGGTTCACAGGCACGAACAGTATTGGCGATGTCAGAGTCAATGCCAGGCCAGAAAACAGTCTGCCTTGCCCGACGGCGAGTGGCTTCCACACCGCGGTGGCTGTCATGGAGACGAGCAAGGGTGCGGCGGCGGAGAGCTACAGGAACCACGATCCTCTGGCCATAAAGGACAAGCTCCCCATCTGCGTAGAGGTGATTGCGGAGCTTCCAGTAGGGAAGTAGGGAACTGTGGAGCTCGTACCGGTTGGACGGGAAGCCAGATGTCACGCAGGCGGTGAGGTGGGCATATGACGGGTCTGCCCTCGCTGCTGCTCTGAACACCTGGAGCGTCCGATCGGCGTCATGGTGTGGTGTGTTTTGGTCGGAGCCTTTAGCGTTGGTAGCTACGACACACCGCAGGTGGGCAGTGGCAGTAGTGCACGCCATCTCGTCCTCAGGAGTGGGGTGGCTGACTGGGGCTCTCGACAGAGCATCTGGGATGCGTAGCAATTTCCCGTTGCGCCATACGGCTGTGAAGAGGTAGGGCGAGATTTTCTCCTTCAGACGCTGTAGATGGGGATTCTCGATCGCGTCCAAAGTGTAGGCATTCAGGATCGGGACCAGTGGCCGATGGTCCGTCATCAGCGTGAAGTGCTGTACGCCTATGAGGTGGAGCCGACACTTGGACATGGCCCATACAACGGCAAGCAGCTCGAGCTCAATGGTGGCGTAGCGCGTCTCAGCGTCAGTGAGGAAGCGTGAGCCACGTTGAACTAGTCGTGTGCATCCTTGGCCGTGATCTTGTAGGAGAGCGTACCCAATCCCATGAAGGCGGAAGGCATCCGTCTGGAGGACGACTGGTAGCGCTGGATCAAAGTGGGCCAGAACAGGCGGCTGGAGAAGCACTGTCTTGACATGGTTGAAGGCTTCATCATTGTCCACTGTCCAAGTGAACGTCCGTTTAGGGCTCAAGAGAGGGCGAAGAAGCTGGGCTGCGGCTGCTATGTCCGGGGTGAACTCTGACAGCTGGTTCACTAGGCCCATAAAAGAGCGGAGGTCAGTCAAGTTCGCGGGCGTAGGAAAGTCCCGGATTGCACTGACGCGGTCCTCGTCTGCAGAGATGCCAGAGGGGGAGAGGTTGTAGCCACAGAATCGGACCTGAGGCTCGGCAACTGAAAACTTGTCCTTTTTGAGGGTGATCCCGTGCTCTCTGCATCTGCTGAGGATCTGAATAATCCTCTGCAAGTGTGTGCGGAAGTCATCATCAAAGAGAAGAATGTCGTCCACCACCTTGACACAATTCTCCAATCCTTGGAGTGCCAAGTCGCCGCAGTGGCAGTAGGCGTCACCAGTAGCTGCGAAGCCCATGGGGTCTCGGCAATGCCTAAACCGGCCGAACGGGGTGATGAAAGTTGTGAGGTGGCGATCCTTCTCGTCAAGTACCAACTGCCAGTACCCACACAGAGCATCTGCTGTCGTGAAGAGGCGGGATGACGGAGTGACTCTGTGGACAGCGGCGTAAGGTGTTGGTGCTGGGTGAGCTGGGTTAGAAACCTGGCTATTGAGCTTTGTGAGATCCACCGTGATGCGAACTCCCTTGTCCTTAGCCACGACGACCAAGGGGTGACACCAGGCAGACGGCTCATCGCCGGCAGGCTCAATTATCCCTTGACGCACCATGGAGTCCAGCTCATTCTTGACTGGCTGCTGGAATGCGAAGGGGATCTGTCGTGGTGTGTGAATGGCGAACGGTGTAGCGCCCTCCTTCAGGTGGATCTGCATGGGTTGTGCGACCATGGGCTTCAGGGGAGCCTTCCTCAGATCCTCCTTGGAGAGAAGTACGTCTGAAAACTCACGAAGGAAGTATTCCTTTGCAGCATATGGAGACGTGATGTCAGGGAGGGGCCGCTCGCTGCACCGGTTAACATGCTTGACCTTGAGAATCGGCTTCGGGAACTCCGGGGAGATGATGGCCAGTTCCTTGCAGTGGCCATAGGAGAGGAGTAGGGTCTGGACGCCATCGTGAACTTGGATCTGGGCGATGCAAGACTTTGCCCGAGCCGTAAGGTAGCTTGAAAACATCCCAGGGCAGGTGCCATCTCTGAACCGTCCGCCGTCAGCGTGTGCACGGGAGGTAGAGGCTGTAGGCTGTTCCTGGGGATTTGAAGAATGCTGAGGTGTCGCTGGCCAATGACTGTGACGTCCGCGCCTGTATCTGGCAGCATTTGGAGGTGGGAAGTGGATCCTCCATGCGTCAGGTGAATACACACAGGTTTAGGAGTCATGGCCTCAGACGCTGGACTGCGAGTCACACTGCGGCAGGAGCTCTTCTTCTGTGACGTAGCGTGAGAGCTGTTCTGGCTGTGAGTCGCATTTGTTAACCTGCAGCACTTGTCATAATGCCCAGTCTTTTTACAGGCACGAAATTGGGTGTCTTTGGCAGGGCACCTGGCAGTCTTTGCCCAATGGCTCTTGCATCCGCAATTGCTACAGGTGCTGTTGACAGCAGGGCACTGACCATATGAGTGCCGGCAGGAGCAACACTGGCAGGGTTGGGACACGTCAACGGCTGCAGGCTTTCCTCGCTGTTCCGAAGGCGATTGCTGAAGTGAGGAGGCGGCCTTGTCACGTCGCTTTCCCCGTCTGAAGGCAGAGATGGAGAGCAGCTGACTTGGAGACGACTGGATGGCGGATGCTGTGTTCCGGGCGGCCTCATACGAGCGGCAGCAGGTGACCAGGTCCTGGAGAGGAGCACCTGAGTCCATAGAGATGAGGCGTTGAACGAGCTCCTCCTCTCTGATGCCCATGAGCAAAACCATCTTCAGCTGGGTCTCAGCACAAGTCACTGGATCACCAGAGCAAAGGTCGACCTCTTCAGCAAGGTTTTTCAGGCAGACATAGAAATCAGAAAAAGACTCACCCACTGCCTGTTTGCAGCACAGGAGTCCACTCTTGAAGTGGGATTGCAACACATCGAGGACTTCATCCACGACTAACAGTGTGTCAGGAGCGATCCTGAGGGTGTGTTCAAGAGTCCTCTGAACCTCCAGGGAAACAGACATCCGTAGCTGGATCAACTGCTTTTCTCTGGGAAGGCGCTGCAGATCAATCATGACTGAGAAATCATGCCTGAACATCTGGTAGGTGGCGTCGGCTTGCAAGATGGGCGGACTCTGAGCCACAGGTTTGCCCGTGGGAGGACCTGCTGTGGACGTAGGAGTCGCAGTCACAGTGACGGGTGGTGCAGCGGCTGTAACGGCAGTCACGGCGGGGGGTGGCAGGGTGGCAACTGTTGGAACAGCTGTCACGAGAGCCGGTGGGGCGGCGACTGTTGGAGCATCTGTCACGGCAGGCAAGGCGGTGACGGGAGTAGCACTCGCTACAACAGGTGTAGTCCCCACGAGACCAGTGACTGCAGGATGATAGGCTGGGGCGAAAGGGCTGAGTGTTGGTAAGGGAACAGGTAAGCGGGCTGGAGACGGCTGGTGTTGGGCTGGCGATGCCTGAACTGACAACAGTTGTAGCAGTGCCATGAAACGCTCGTTGTCATCCCTGCGTCTCATTTCCTCTGCTTCCCTTCTTGACTCCTCTGCTCGCCGCCTCTCCTCATCCTCCTGTCTTCTACAGAAATCAGCTGGTAGACGTGATTCCTCCAAGTATTTGATGAGTTGAAGAACGGTACCGTCTTGATGCGCGGGAGGAGACTGGTAGGGTTGAGGTGAGGAGTGGCCCAAGGGTAAGCCACCCGGAGTCCCCTGGGGACTGGCTTCGTCGTCTGAAAACTGAAGAGTTTCCTGCTGGTGTTCGGTGTCGCTGCACTCAGGCGAAGGACGCGGGAGCGACATGATGAACAAGGAGAACCCATGAACAGACAGGAAGCGTCCCCACAATCAATAGAGAAACCCGTGAACAGCTGGGTTTTATGTAAAGTTAATGCAAGGGAGCGCGTGTGTGCGTGTGTGTGGCAGTATCTGGCAGCTCGGTCATCGGTAGTGTGCGTGTTGCACTCGGCACCCCACTAGGCACCACCACCTCAGTTACCCGCTGCGCGCTGGACGAGGGGGATGTGATGCTGCGAGGTCTGTCTCCCGCCAAGGGTGTAGCGTCCCTTGTGAACGGCGAGGGAAGACTAGAACGCAAAACACTGCACGCAAAGGCACGACACCGCACACACTGTCACAGCACTGCACGCACTGTCACAAGAGTCACTGAAGCTCCATAAAACCCAGGGAAGGGCGTGAAGAGGCAGTGGAGTCCCTGCTGGCGTGGCGGCGATGGCGTCCGGAAGAATCGTGATCCTACTCACTGCGCCATGTGGTGTTGGGTAGCTGTCAGGACAGTACAGCCACGAAGGTGAAGGTTCTTCATAGAAACACGTACTAACTGTAGTAGGTGTATTCAGGCAGAGGAACACAGAGAAAGCCTTGGAAGGATCCCCGTATGCGTGCCTGCCTTGGAGACGCCAGCAAGACTGAGGCTTACGGGGGGTTGCCAGGCGTACAATAATCAGAGGTACAGGGAATACATATGATAAGTTACATTACATATCCACAGACAACATCATCGCTGATGCCTTATCAAGATCTCCTATCTCACCTCCTTCATGAGCCCATTACGGAGGTCTTAAGAGGGAGGAAATGTTACGGCCCGTCCGTAACACACTCCACTACCATCACCTCCTCCGCTTGCTACCTCGTTCGCCACCTCTCCACCTCCCCTTCCACGTCACCGTCTCATGAACCTTCCACGTCACCGTCTCATGAACCCTCCACGTCACCGTCTCATGAAGCCCCGCTACTGTCCCAAAGTTGGATTCACGTGGCCCCATTCGACTCAAGCGGAAGTGTTAAGCAAGCTCCCTGATTTCTAAAAGTCAGTGGAGGTCAAGGCCTTAACCAGTGAACACAATGCCTCTTGGACTACCGTGGGATCCACCTCACCTAGCACTTCACCACTGCGACACCTCATAAGTATCACTTCCCCTCGTCCCGTTTTTTCCGCATTGCTTCCATATAGGATTAGTATTATTGTTAGGTATTAAGTTGTGTTCTTTATTGTTGTATTTATTTCTGTGTTATATATATATATATGTGTATGTCAGTTTCATGTTATATGTATATGTGTATGTCAGTTTCATTGTTATTGGGTTATTAAATAGCTTCTTAAGTGCCCCCTTTGCATATCCTCACCAATTGAACCTGCAGAGTGTTTTTTTTTTTTTATTGTTATTGTTCACCGGCTCTCCGATGCCAATTTTTACTCTGCATAAAAGAAAACCAGAATGGAATCATGAAACCAATGATGGTATGTTATTGAATTTCATCCAACATTGAAAACCATATATTCCTTTAAATTATTCATATTTGCAAATTATATTAGTTTTGAGAGCTGTATATTAATTACATAGCACATTATTGTCAACATTACCTGTTCGTGCAATTCCTGACGCTTCATTTCTTGCTCCTGGACATCCCTCGAAATATCCTCATGAGTGGGCAAAATGACAAGATCTTCAAAAGGCTGTAATATCAAATGACAATCAGAAATGAAAAGCAAATCAAAGATAAAATATCCTGTGATGAGGCCCCAGTTTTGGAGTGTGGAGCACCACTCCTTAACCCTTAATGTATGGCGATTGTTTTGGGAAGATTTTACCGTCGCATGCGGAGATTGTTCCGGGAATCATTATTTTACCGATCTAAATGTTTGAATCTCTCCCCCTCACTATTGGTCCCGGGGAAAGTGGAGGTACCTGGCAACTTTTCTCGCTCGCCTTCTCGAGCCTTGAGACATATGTTCCCAAACATTAGTTCATCTTTTCCCATAATGGAGGCGACATCTTGCAACTCCCGTGATCCGGAGGGAGGGAGGAAACGGTACTCTGAGTGATGTTATGTCAGTGTTACTCGGTAGTGACATTGAAGATAGTGATGAAAATCAAGATAGTGATTTTTTTATTGAGACAGAAGAAAGTGAAGACTCCAGTAGTGATTCTGATAGTGACCTGGGAGACAGAGACCAATCCTCACAGCGGCAAGACGTTTCTCAGTCAGCATCACATGGCACATCTTTAGCTCTTCTCTAAGTTCGAAAACTCAATTCAGAACGTTTCCCTTGGATAACCATCGAACTTTAGTGTAGAACAACAGGAGTTGATGCTCGAAATCTAAATCTTTACATAACTAGTTTTCAAGATATCCATGGCATGGCCCCCTTGAGAACACTCCATGGCCCACCAGTGGACCATGGCCCACAGGTTGAAAACCACTGGTGTAGGACTACTCCTGAGCCCATGGAACATTTCTTGTTTCAATGCCTATGCTTCCACTCTCAACATACTGCACTATGCTCCCGGCTCTCCGCCTTGGCCATCATAACACTGGACATGCCCACCCTCCTAGCGGCCTCAGGTATCCACCCCCTCCTGGCAACCTGCTGTCCTTCGCCTTACTTGTGCCTTCTTCAGGAAGACCGGTCAGCTAACATGCCTGTGATACCCACACAGGAATACCCCAGGGGCCGTACTTATAAAACTCCACAAAGATGCCGTCTTAGTTAGGAAAAGTACTTAACCTACGAGACTTAAGCACTAAGAATCTTTCCTAGCAGGATGCTTTGTTAAGTAACCGTCTTTAGGCGCTTACATCGCTAACCGCTAACATGAGCAGACGTTATGTAATGTTTTTTGAAGAATTTCGCAAGAAACGGGTAAAAATACGTAATAATTATACTTTAAATAAAAAACATATTTATCTAGTTAGTTTTCAACAATCTTCTTTTCATTTTAACCTTGATAATTGAAGGTATAAATTTACCACCACTGTTGTCATCTTGTCAAAACAACAATCATTTGGCGCCAACTTCGACTGTGCACCATGGCTACTCAAGAGACTCAGGACAAGAAGAGGAACAGGAAGACGAACTGGACGCCTTCATCTGGCCCATCTATACAAAATTCTCGCAAAAATACTCCGGAGCGACTTCTCCACAGCTGGCTGCTCTAAGGAAGCCAGAAATGCTGCTTGGAGTACTAATAGTGCGGAGGTGTCTGCGTGTCAGACATTCTCCGCACTGAGGAGTGCCAGAAACATTGGCATATTATAAAATCTGAGGCAAGACGGAACACCAGCAAGCAGAGAGAAGCCATGACTGCCACAGATAAGAGTTATTAATTTGGGAGCTATTTTTTGTGTGATATTTGTGTGCGAGTTGCAGCAAGATTTTCATATTTTTGAGCTTGATAGAAATTTCAGTTTCACCCTAACAAAAGATATGATTTATCTTATTATTCCTTTTAAGCACTGAATAGGTAAGGCAATTTCACTTAAAGAAAAGTATTTGTTTATGGGTATTTATTTTTTGCAAGGAAGCTTACTAGTATTTGAGTAAATACTAAGTTTCAGCAGGTCTACTGTTAAGGTCACTTGAGATTTAGATCATGGAACCTAACCACTTTAAGGAATAAATTTCAGTAAACTGTTCCTGTTTTAAGTTTGGAAGCAGCAACATTGAAAGTTTTGTACTAGTGATTAATATATTAAAGTGCCAGCCATTTCCTGCATTTTTTTTTTTTTTTTGTGAAGTGGATGCATTTATTGCACACACTAATTATGATGCAATGTCTACCTCTGACAAATAATATTACTCCAACCACACATCTGAGTTACATATGTTATGTGAAAACACATTCTTTATAAATTATTTATTTGTATTTACAATTCATTAGCAATAAGATTATATTATACTTTCCAGGTGGTGGACCTCCTGCCAACCCTCCTCTCTCCCAGCTCAATGAGTTAATCTTTGAGATTTTGGACCCCAAGAATGTCTCTATTCATGGGTATATCAATAAGGCAAGCATCATTGAATGCACCTTCCTTAATAAAGGATAAGCCACTTGTAGATATAGCAATCCAAAATACTCATGTTCCCAGTTAGTTTACAACTTACAGTTATACACAATGGCAAATTTGTTATCTAGTGTTGAGAAAATTTCATTTATTTTTTTTTTTATTCTTTAACCAAACAGATAAAACAGTAATAAGAAAAAAAAACTAATAAAGTTAACTTAATTCCTATCCCTTCTCCCCATTCATAAGTATGGTGTTGTAGTGGGTGAATGTGTTAATGGTAACGAGTCTTAGGTATTTACAGTTTCTTAGACATGAGCTTCCTTCAAACAGAATAGGATTTAAGTCAAACACATTGTACCCTTAGCTAGATTTACTGGTTTCTGTTACTTTTGTCCTTAGCAATAAAACCAAAAACATTATCAGCTTAGTTTCTGAAGTTAGAACTAATGATGCCAGCAGTGTTCAGGCAGCAGATGATGCTGGGGAAGTGGCAGAGGCAGCCCAACAGAGAGAAGTGGTGACCGAGGCAGTGGGTGTTGAGGAGGAGGCACCTGCCACACCACTTGCAGCACCAGTGATGTGGCACCAACAGGGTCCAGACTTGCCTGGTACATCATTGGTGTTTGTGGATGAGGAGATCATCCACCTGCAGAAGAAAAGGAAGCTTGAGCTTGCATTCCTTGAAGAATCTATAATGGCTCATGAAAGGAAGCAAGAAGCAGAACAGGCTAAGTACATGTACTACACACAAAAACTAGAGTACCAGAAACAAACAAATAAAAAATAGTAATAAAGATATAAATAATGTACTATTTGTTTTTGTTTGTAACCATTCAACCAAATATTAGTGTTAACACAAAATTAACTGCAGTTTCTATATGCTCAACCTACAATCTACTTACTTCAGGTATGGGAGAAAAAAAAAAAAAAAAAACTATTTACATGAAAATAACACCAATCTCAGCAGTCATGACACTGGTGTCTCATCACTCAGCAATGCTGTAAAAGAAAGACATTGATTTACTGCTTGATGTTGTATCACACATATATATATATATATATATATATATATATATATATATATATATATATATATATATATATATATATATATATATATATATATATATATATAGATAGATAGATAGATAGATAGATAGATAGATAGATAGAAAACTACAGAACAATTGATAATGTAGTCAATGCCACACTCATAAGAATAAGTGAAAAAATAATTAAGAAAGAATCATTTAAGTTAGTTGTGAAAGTGTGTTAATTATTTTTTTAGATGTTGCTGAGATACACATTCATCAAAACCCATTTAAATATTGTAAGGCTGAACAGTGATACTGTGTTATCTGTGAAGAACTCTATCTTTTCAATAGTGGGTGACTGGCAGAGAGTGAGGCAAGGAAGATGAAATCACCAACATAACAGTGCACACACAACAAAACAAGACATATAAATATAAATAACAAATTGACAGAGGGGAAAAAACTTAAGAATGCTACTATAATCAGCATTATGGGTTGTGTTACTTACTTGAAGTGAAGCACAACAAATTCATCCCTGTAAAGGATTACTTCATGGCGACTTTGAACTTTCTGTGCTGGGGGTCGCTCCTCGTTGCCTCCATCCTCGGCTGCAGCAAGATGTTCTTCTTCCTCAGGAAGAATGATGTTTCTTGCTTTGCAGATGTTGTGCAGCAATGCACAAACCTCTACAATTTGGTAGACCTTGGATGGAGGACCAACTCAGATTTCACTGTGTAGCATGTGAAAATGTGGCTTCAGCTGCCCGATGCCTCTCTCAACAATGCTGCAGGTTTTCTTGTGGGCCCTGAAATTAATATAGATTTCAATCTTACAATGCAGTACTTGAAATTGGTATGATGCATTAATTTAATTTCTGCAAACATTTAGGTTATGTCATGTATAAGGTTAAGTTAAGATTCATTGTTTGATAATGATTTGTGACATGGCAGCTTAAACATTATGAAACATATAAAAAAAATCTTTAGTATAACATTGGTTAGGTTAATATATTCACATGAAAACTTAGAATAAAAAGAAGAAACTCTTAAATATTTGGAAATTTTCTTGAAATTTACTTGTATTGGTGATTCAACCAACACACCTTACATAATTATAGCCCTTTAAGGGGGATCCAAAGGGGTCAAAGCGTACATAATGTTAAATTACTTTACCTTATTGGTTGTTCTGGTTAAGTTTCAAAATGTTAAGTTACTCTACCTTAATGGAGGATGATGCTAACCCAATGAGGAGGTTACAAAATGTTAGGTTAGGTTACTTCATCTTATGGAGGAATCCAGTAAGGTAGGGGGGGAGGGTCAAGATTGTGTGAAACTCCAATAATACTTCCAAATTACCTAATTCATTAATTTAGCACTTTATATTAGTTTATATGAAAAAGTGTAACTATGGGAGGTAAATAATTAGTTTTGTGTGATGTGGGGTAATTAATTAGATAACTCTTTATCTAAATTTTACTACTCAGCAACTTACCTGTTATAAGAAGACTGTGCTCCAGGCTGTGGTCTGAGGTATGGAGTCAGTAGCCACTTCTTGCTGGGATAGCCACTATCTCCCAGTAAGTGACACCCAGCTGGGACGATGCCGCTGTCAAATATCGTGCAGAGTCCACTTTGAGCAAGTATTCTTGCATCGTGAACCAATCCCGGCCACTTTGCAACCACATCAATAATGTGGTATCAAGCATCAAACACAAACTGCACGTTGATGCTGTGGTATCTCTTCCTGTTGACAAACTCTACCTTATACTCTCTAGGAGCCACAATCATCACGTGCGTCCCATCAATGGCACCAATCTTTCCTATAGCGAGGTACCGCAGTGAAGATAACTTGCATCTTGGGGAGAGAGGCCTTGTTCCTTGCAGTTGGTCTCTTCAGCCTTTTCCGCACCAAATTTGTCACGAAAATGATACCAGCAGGATCCTGCCAGTACCTCTTCACCAGCTCACGGTCATCTAGCTCATTCAGGACGTCCTTCCTCTCACGAAACGACCGTCTCTGTTGCAGGTGGTGGCGGTGCAGTTCCTCTCGGGCGGCCATGTTTACTTTTAGGATGAAATCTTAGGAGCGCGTCTTACTGCTAAAACACCTCGGGAGGTGTTTTAGCAGTAAGACACATCTTTGAGGCTTAGGATGCCGTCTTAAAGATTTAAGACTCGAATTCCGCCATTTTTGTGATTTAAGACGACGACTTACCGTTAGGACGTCATCTTAGTGTTTATAAGTACGGGCCCAGGGCTCGTAAGGATCCATAGATCTTCGTGGCTTTAACTTTTGGATCCTTATGAGCCCTGGGGTAGTCCTGTGTGGGTATCACAAGCGTGGTAGCTGGCCGGTCTTCCTCAAGAAGGCACATGTAAGACGAAGGACAGCAAGTTGCCAGGAAGGGTGGACGCCTGAGGCCACCAGGAAGGTGGGTAGGTCGAGTGTTGTGATAGCCAGGGCGGAGAGCCATGAATGTACTGTGGTGTGGTGAGAGTGGAAGTGTGGCATTGGAGTAGAAAATGTTCCATGTCCTCAGGGGTAGTCCTACACCAAGGGCAGAAGGGGTCAGGAGACAGACATAGGTGGTACAAGTGAGCACTGAGCATGACTGACTGACTGTTTGAATCTTGTAACGGCGCTCATGCTCCCCTGCTGATGGATCCCCCCATCCCTCACCCCCTTACTACCTGCAACCCTCATGCCATCTGTTAGAAGCTAGACTCCCTAATCAATTCCTCCAGCCCGCTCATTGAACCTGTATATCCTTAGAGAATCCTTGGGTTCAACAGATGGCAGCACTGCCGCTGTCCTCCAGACTTTAACCCACACCATAACTTCCTCCTTGTATATTCCTTGGTTTAAATCTTGTAACGGCGCTCGTCCTTCCCCGCTGAGGGAAACCCCCATCCCTCTCCCCTTTACTACCTGTGACCCGTGCACCATCTGTTACAGGCTACACTCCATTATCAATTCCTCCATTGAACCCGCATATCCTCCTTAAAATCCTAGGTTCTGCCCGCCCAAGGAACGGTTCCTGCCTACCACTATTGGCCATGCGTCTCGCTGATTGGCGGGCCGGTGGAGCGGGGAAATTTGAAATTTTGCTCTGTCATCTTGATATTTATTTTCACTGTTCCATGTAAAACTTGTTACGTATGTGGCACGGCTGCGGTTAACTGCTACAGCTCACTAGAGTGTTATTCTGGCAAAATCGCCAACATTGTTACGGTCAGTACAGTGGGGAATATAAAACTCCACAGAGCCCCCACTACTATAACTCACAGCCACCGTAACCCTCAGGTTCTTTCAAGGTCGCCAATAGTGTATAATTTCCCCCACTGTAAGGGAATCTCCTCAACAACTCCTTCTCCTCCTGTACCCAACCAAGTAGAATTTATAAATGGTAGATGCTATGTGTAACAGGGCGAGGCCTTAATACCCCCTAGAGAAATAGCCCACAAGGACAATTCCACCCACTTCTCTATGAAGTATTAATGCCTCTCTGCACGCCTTGTCCACAGACGGTGATGAATCACAGACTGGGACAACACGCGCAGTGTATATATTACTATACTATCCTACTACGACAAGTGCTTCCTAACACCTGTCAGACTGACACCCCTAGCCTACGACTACTACAATATATGATGTGTACATCACATCCGGTGGTGTACACACAAGCCCAGACACCACCTACGGGTGACAACAGCCATACACGGAGTCCAGATACTCGTCACAAACAAGTCTGATGGCCGAGATCTACGCAACACTGGCCTGCAGTACGAAGCTTCTTAGCTTTTCACATGAGTGCGTGGCTACAACCACTACAATACAGTATACTACTGATACTACACAAAAGATGATGGGGGCACACAGCCGCCCACCAAACCCTACTAGTGACTACAGCCACCAACAGCAACAACGGGACGAAACAATAATGCGCCCCTCCGCGTCACCGCACATGAGTGGACGAACGCACGAGAAGTGTAGCCAAACTTGCCACGCTTCTCTAAGAACAACAAGCCCGTTGTTCTACAGCCACGGTCTACCGAGTAACAAGCTAGCTACTCAAGGGAGGGCACAACTCCCAGACCGATGACTAGTGAGCACCTCGAAAAACCCAGCCAACACGCGTCTCTCTCACTGTGCCAGACCGACAAGAGTGGTGTCTATCTCCGCTGAAGGCTCACTTGGTACTATAAACAGTATACTACTGATACTACACAACAGATGATGGGGGCACACAGCCGCCCACCAAACACACTGGTGACTACAACCACCACCAGCAACAACGGGACGAAACACTAACGCGTCCCTCCGCGTCGCCACACCCGAGTGGACGAACGCACGAGAAATGCAGCCCCAACTGGCCACACTTTCTCAGGACAACAAGCCCGTTGTCCTACACAGCCACGGTCTACCGAGTAACAAGCCAGCTACTCAAGGGAGGGCACAACTCCCAGACCAATGACTAGTGAGCACCAAGAGAAACCCAGCAACACGAAACTCCCTACCCTGTGCCAGACCACGAGAGACGTGTCCACCTCAGCTGAAGGCTCACTTGGTACTGAGGCGATGCTCGCAGGCACAACAAGATGGTGGAAACAAAGCGAGGGTGGTTGGCCGCACAGCGGAACAGCGACAGCCCGCGCTTGGGGCCGCCATACAATGGGCATATAATAAAATAATAAATTAAAGGGGAAACAAGGCAGTGCCCCTCACAAACTTCATTATGTGCATCACAGAATCATGTTTTTTTTTGTGTGGTAAAGCTTGGCTGATGAAAAAAAAAAAAAGAGGCTGTTTTGTGCTCATAAATATTTACATAAGATATAGCAATACCTTTACTACACCTAGGGAGGTGTAGTTATTAGCGATGTGCGTATGTAGTTAGTTAGCAACGACGTCCCACTGACATGTGATGCTTTCGTGGAAACCACTTTTGGTAGGGGTACACTCTCATGTCAGTAGCACATCTTTAAAAGTTTTGTGGATTCCACCCCCTGTTTGCGACAGTGCAAGCCTGACTAAGCTACACCCTCTACAAAGGAACATACTTAGTGTGGCCGTGCGCAGGTTCTCTAGTGACTCACAGAGTAGTTTGTTTTTACTGTTCACAGCCATCATCGTAGGGTAGAGGAAAAGCAGTATTTTCCTCTGACAGTTTATTGATGACTTGACTGTAAGAACTTAATTCACCACTTTCCTACATCTTCATATCGCAACGTCTCTGGTGTGAGTGACGCCCTGAGGCTATATTGTCAGGAAACGCACTCACAAACAAGTGCGCATCGACATGACGCCTCATAAAGCATTAAATACTAATGCTTAAGTGCTTTACATGTGTTTTTGTGCACATAGAAATATTGAACATTTATCTTATCAGAGCTGAATAATACTGTGGTATATATAAACCCTATATGCAGTAACACCTAGAATCCTTGCCCTCTGCTGATGGTAAGAATGCCAGAGGTTGAAATTTATCAAGAGAAAAATATTCATATAAATTCTTATACGTTGAAAAAAAAGCAATGTATGATACATAATTTTTTTCTGTATGACTCAGGCATTGACACAATAGTGCGGGACATTTAAAAATGGTTTCCTGGGAGAAACGACACTTGATTTTTCCAAATAAATATCTTAGAACGAATGATAATTTATGGCCCCAAGCACCGAATGAGCGAAAAATATCTATAAATGAAATTCCTTATTAAATCCCCATAAATGCAAGTGCACCGCTTACCTCAAACACTCGGACATTCATACACACATACATACATACACACACAACTACATTTCGTCACATTATTATTATTACTATTATTATTATTATCATCATTGCTATTATTATTATTATTATCATTATTATTATTATTATTACTAATACTCACAGTAACAAGGTCTAAAAGATTGGATACAATGCTTTCAATACAATCATGCCAACACCTTAATAATTTCAAACAGATACACTTTGCACTGCTGAAAGGATACAGTAACTAACCCATGAACATTCTAACAATTTCATATTCTGTCTTGATACTGTGTAAATCTAAAAAATGGCTGGCTGATAACTCTAATATTGTGTTTGTATTTTGAAAGTAAGTTTTTCATGTGAGGAGAAGATTCTAAGTTTCTCATCATTGGGACTTCATCTTAATAATTTGTTTTATTTGGTAGTGCTTCCAAAAGATAAGATTAATCTTCTGTGAATTACAATGTATTCTTAATTTCAATCTTCTTACTCTTAAATGAGATGAGTAATGTTGCCACCCACTGTAATGACTTGTGCCTTTACAATTTGTTATAATTACATCATATTTGCAGTTGGTGTCAGACCTCATCTAAATTATGCATTTCTGTCCCCATTTTACAGGGAGACTGTCACTTTATTAGAATAAGTAAAAAGGAGAATGACTAAGAGGATACAGGGTGTATTCCTTGGAGATGTGTTGGTTAAGAAAGGACGTGACTGAGGTCTTTAAGTGTTATAGGGGCTATAACAAGAGTGACATTAACAAAATTCTCAGGGTCAGTAATGATAAGATAACAGGATATAATGAGTTCAAGCTTGACAAAAGATTTAAGAGATATGAAGGAATTGGTTCTCAGGTACATAGAGTGGTAGAACATAGAATGGACTCGGTAATCAAGTTATCAGTGCAAATGTCATTTGGGAACTTTTAAAGATTAGGCAAAATTTAAAGTGCTCAAATTTCTTTGAGGAAGTTACCATATTCTTACTTCCATCTAAATTAAATATCTTGAAAGATATTTGGAATTATAAATTACATATTGTAAGGTACACAAAGACAAAGTTTTATATACATTTTATTAAGAAGTGCCTCCTAAAATACCACAAGCTTTGTAAGTAGAGGTATTATTTTTTTTTCGAGTAATGCTGCTCCTACAGTCTTTGTTCTGTGTGCACCACTTTGTTGCTTTAGCTTGTAAGGAAAAGCAAGAAAGAAAAAGTAAAATTTATCAAATTCAAAACTGTATTTTTAGAAATACGAATTGCAGTCATATTTTAGTAATTTCAGGTAGAAGCATGATTAATTCTGGTTACTAAATATAGACCAATAACAGGATACAAAGAAAAATCAAAGATGGTAAACTACTTTAGTACAGTACCAATTGTAAAAATAGCATGCATGAGCCTTTCATATTTGTACATGGTCAAGTAGCATTACAAAATTTTATGTGTACAATATTCTTATTCTCAGTTTCATTGTTAAATTAATCTTTCCAACCAACTAACAGCACAACAAAAAGTGCTTGTCCTGATGTGCCAAGGTTGTGTATGATGGAGCCTCAGGCTTAATAGATTCTGGTAATGGATTCCATTATAAAGGTTTAGTATTTTGAGAGAAATATGGATTTTAGTAACTTCTATAATTAGAAGTACAAACATGAAGTTAAGACAACACCTTGTGAAAATAAACATTAAATATCTAAATGTATTTGGTATTGTAGTTATGCAATGACAAATTACTCAATGAACACTGGGATTTGATGTATATTTGGATATCAAAATTAATCTGCCCTCTAATATGCAGACATGTTTTGTAATGACAAGAGTTCAAAAGACTCAAAACTACTTTGGGTCCTGTCAATAATTAAGATATCAGTGGCAAAAGAAAGAAAAAAAAAAAGAAGAAAATAAATAACAAATATAAATGTAAATAGGTTGTATTATTGTTGGGTAGGGATTCCCCAACAATCTCTTTGAAGTCACTTTACACAACAGAAAATGTAAGTCAAGATGAAACTGAAACACCAGAGATTGATCAAAGTGGAGGAGAGAAGACATGTAGTTGCACAAAGGCTCTTAAATTACCTTCACATCTGAGTTATTGTGGTTGCAAGGTCTGACCTCCTGTGCCTCTGTTCTTCCGGTCAGGGTTTCGACCCAATTACCTAATAAAGGCCTCTCATGGCAAATGCTTCATTCTCCCTTCAAATAAATTTCTGTGTTTCAATAAAGTGCTCAAGGGCAGCATAACAAATAACTTTTATACGAAATAGAAATATCCATTCTTCAAAAACGACAGTTTCAGCAGTGCCTGATACTATCAAATTACAAGTTCTTCATTGATGCACCTTATCAAAATTGTTCTAAGATGTTTCTAAGCAGCAGATTGCCCCACTTGTTTAAATATTTTCTCTTCTTTCACTATATATATATATATATATATATATATATATATATATATATATATATATATATATATATATATATACAGGTAACTCTTGATTTACGCGTGTTTGATTTACGCGTTTTTGTTAATACGCGACCAAAAAAATATTACAATTAATTAAATTTGCGCGATAGATTTGCTTATACATGATTTGGCCCAACCGCATTTTCAAACTGAGCGCCAGACGCAATTTCAAACTGCGCGCCAGAGAGTGGACAGCGACGGCAAGTGCTTGTGAGGGGTGAAAACATTGGTGTCCTGCGTTTATTTTCTTACTAGTGTTTACTTTTATACTGTGGGGTTATTTTTCATAAGTGGATTTTTGATAAAGTGGAAAAGCTCAGAGGAAGATGGTGACCAACTGTGGTCTGAGTGGTGAAGGCAGTGATGCAGTGAGTGTTGTGTTTATGTACTCTTTGTTTTGTTGTTTTCTCTTATTATTTTTTGCTTTTCCCTTTATCTTAAATACACTTCTAGTATTTAGAATGGTAAATAATAAAAACATGTTAATTTAGCCAAATAAATAGAGTATTTTGTATGAATTTTTTTGGACCACATCCTGCATCCCCCTATTATCTATTGTTTCTTATGAGAATTACATGTTTGTTTCACACGAATTTTGATATACGCGATGCCTCTTGCAACGCATCTATCACGTAAATCGTATATATATATATATATATATATATATATATATATATATATATATATATATATATATATATATATATATATATATATATATATATATATATATATATATATATATATATATATATATATATATATATATATATTGTATTTATTATCAGAACACTCAAGTTGATGCTGGGAAGGGCAAAGTATTAAGATAATTTTGGTTTTACTACTCTTTCCTTTTTCCAAATGAGATCATAGAATTTATCAAAGACAATCTTTTCTCCTCTTTTGGTCCCATGTAACAAGAAAGCAACAGGTGTTAAGTGGGTCCTTAATTTGTTTGAGTTAGCTATCCAGTGTCTTTTAGTGAGAAAGCAGAATGTCTACAGATACATGTATAAGGTCAGCATGCATCTCTCCCTCTGTGATGTTGGTCCCCTACTGGAACAATCCCCATGGTGTGGTCACAGCAGAAGAGCCTCCACTTCTATATAAACACTGCTTTGCTAGTTCAACCCTTCCACACTCGTGGAACTTCTAAAACAAATACTTGTTTCTCCACTTGGTTCTATACTCTTATGTATTAACTGCTGTTGCCTTCCTACTGTCTTCTCACTCACTTAATGTTGGAAGTGACTTTTCCATACTTTACTGCTCTAACCAACAAATATTTCATCCTATCTCTTTATTCTTAAACTCATCCTTTTCTCCTATATGCCAACTTTTTGCAACATAGCTTATAATTAGGAAGTTATTCATTTAGCTTCTTACCAAACTTTTTATCCACTCATTTTCTGCCATCATTGAATACCTATTTCATTTTCTATTCCAAAAATTAATCTTCAGTCACAATTCCTTTGAACACTCCCATACTTGGATAATAATATATGGTGATGAAAAGATTTTCACATAAGACATTTGCAGAATAATTAAGACAATTATAATAAACTTTTCTGCTCATTGCTTGTTGAAATGAAGACATATTATTCCCTGTGTAAAGATAAACAAGTCCCTAGGAATGGCAAAGAATATCTGAATATTGACGGAGAATTGCCACTTTGATCACAGCACCTGATATGCATAAACCTTCAGTGCCATTACACCAGAAACTTCTACATGTTCTGACTAGGCACAGCTTAGTGTTCTTTATCATTCATTGTGTAGTGGTTGACTTGTAACTGAAAACTAAGTATATGATCTCTTTAAGTTTCTTATTTCCACCCTGTCTGAGAAAAGAAAGTATAGTAAGTGAAGTAAAAGCATTCTTATAAGCTGCCTGAAAGTTTATTCAACTTCAGATAAATTCTGAAAGTGTAAATTCATATCACTTCAGTGGAAAAGATAAAGTTTGGAAATGACAAACATCTTTATCTCCCTCATTGATCTTTAACAAGTCTCCCTTAATACACTGTCTTAGTCCTCTCTCTTCTGTCTCACTCTGATGTAAACTTTGATGAAAGATCTACTGTAATTCTTACCCCAATCTCATTTACAGTATTTTTTTTTTCCCTGAAGATACACATGTCCATAGTCTGAATCAAAGATTTCTTATCAAAATATGGACCGTAAGTATTTCTAAAACAAACATTACGAGACAGATTCTCAATAAAAGATGTTGTTAACAAACAGAACTTACTTTCTCAAGTGATACTGAATCAGAGTCATCATAGAATCATAGAATTTACACTACAATCATACTACATATTCACCAGAGCTCTACATTAACAACAGTAAAATACTCTATTTAACAAGATTGTGCACCAACAAATGCAAGTTTCAGTATTTACAGGAAACCATTACACCGATATGTCACACATGACCTTACTATTACGTACTATATCAAAAATATGATCACTGTTAAAAACATAAAAAAATATTACAAATAATTAAATAAAAAAAATATAACAAATAATTAAATCAACTTTCTGCATAACAACCGAGTGCTAATTTAAAAACATTCCAGCGAAACCTCACTTTAACAGACTGGTGGTGGGGAGCTTTTGGTGGCAGCAGTACCCGTGTTGCAGTGCAAAGCATGTGATATGCAGACTGACTGCTCCTTTAGGGACTACTTAGAGCATAAGTTCGTCTTTATCATGCTTAATGAAGAGATATTATTGTCTGTATAACAAAACAAAACAATAAGATATGTTTACTGTTAATTTTTCTGGTACTATATAAAAATACATATATAGATACATCTACAAATAAAAAGGAGAAGAATCCACTATCCATGATGTTTGATATCAGAAGGATTTAAGATTTTTAAAGATTTAGTAACATCCATACATACAAATTTCTACTTACCACAATAAAAAAAGATAAGAAACACATATTGGAAAAAAAATAAATAAATAGATGTGGCACAGGATATCTTCAAAACATAAAGTAATAGAATCTGTACTGATTTTGTGTCACATTGGTATTGGCAAAATTTAAATGATGGTGTATTGTACTAAAATATTCCAGATTTCAAAGTTTTTGAATAAAGGATTCTCAGTCTGAATCTGCACCTGTCCATCTATCCACTATGATTCATATATAATATTCTATACACCTATGGAAGCCTACAACAATGAGTCTAGCTGGATAATATCACTGATACCTTCAGTGTCCCCACAAGACCATTTCAACAAATTTAGGTAGATGATAATTATAGCTTTCTGAAATATACATTTCATAATAATAGCTAAAAAATGAAAACACACACACACACACACACACACACACACACACACACACACACACACAGTAAGCAATGACATTCCAAAATTTGTTGGCTTGCGACTTCATCTTACATTCATGAAGTTCACTGTGCTGCTACAAATGTTTGATTCTTGTGTAGTGTTGTTGCTATATTTAATTTCATTAATATTATTTTTCTGCAGCTCTTAATTTATACTTCTGTGGGCTTCTGTCATTTATCATTTAAGTCCAGCTTGATAAAACCAGGCAATGGCACAACAAATCTCTGGTCTTCAACAACAATTGGTCCACATTTGCTGTGAGGAACACTTATATACAGAATCTTCATTCAAATGGTCACCTTAAAAATAAGAATAAGTCAGCTGGCCCACACCATAGCCCATTATAGTGAGATTTTGCAACACTTATCATAATGAATGACTACATCTTGTTCACTCACCACATGCTTCAAAATGACAACTATGGATTTTGGAAAATAAATTTTGAGTCCAGGGAAGTTCAAATGCTGCAAGCTACTAATGACAAGTCCTGAGTTTACAGTTTGCTTGATTTATTTCTGAACATATGTTTGTCACCATCTGTCTCTACTATATTGTGTACCTGCTCTTCATTGTGCAATGTTAGACTGTACTATCTTGTGCTATGAGCTCAGTTTTATTTATGGTATGTGGGTGCAACAGTGTCAAGAATGAACTGTATAACTAAGAACTTGAACGTTGGATTGGGTCAGCTTACGCAACCTTGGCATCCACTGCAGCCTTGGCTGCTGCATCCTTCCCTCCCAGGTACTCATATTGTATCAAGCGACAGCCCTGGTGAAAGAAATGTGCTACTTAATTCTGCCAATAAATGTTGAATATTTGTGCTTCACTCCCATTCAGGGTCATTTACCTTACAGTACCAACATGATAATTTCCTGCAGATGTCTTGATTTTGGCTATAACTTAAGATTCATCATTATACAATATCATACAAGAAAGCCACTGAACTTATGTGCCTCAACACTACACTACTAAGCGTTTCAGAGAGTTTGAGGGCACGTTTTTCTAGAATAACTTTGTAAGGAACACGCATATCATTATGAAATTTTGCCAGTGTATTTGACACCCTTCCCTAATATCTCAATGTGTCATGAATTGTAAACAGTATATAATAATGGCACTTTTCCCTATAAAAATAGGAGAAAGTCACTTATCCCTCACGAAGAAATTGACAAGTGGTGAGAAATGGTGACAGAGAGAGAGAGAGAGAGAGAGAGAGAGAGAGAGAGAGAGAGAGAGAGAGAGAGAGAGAGAGAGAGAGAGAGAGAGAGAGAGAGAGAGAGAGAGAGAGAGAGAGAGAGAGAGAGAGAGAGAGAGAGAGAGAGAGAGAGAGAGAGGGGAATACATAGATGGGGAGGGAAGGAGGAGAGGAGGAAGGAGCAAAATATGGGAGGGATGGAAGAGAGGAGGGTAGGAGCAGGGGGAGGGACTATGTGGGTGGAGCTTGTTACTACGTCACAGATAGTACTACATCACCATTTCTTACCACTTGTCCATTTCTTTGTGAGGGATAAGTGACTTTCTCCTGTTTTTATAGGGAAAAGTGCCATTATTATATACTGTTGACGATTCTTGACACATTGGGATATTCGGGGAGGGTGTCAAGTACACTGTGGCAAAATTTCATAATGATATGTGTGTTCCTTACAAAGTTATTCTAGAAAAACAAGCCCTTAACTCTCTCTGAAATGCTTAGTAGGTATTTAAAGTAACATGACTACAGCTTATTTCTCACCTGTACAACCTGGGCTGTCTCATTGGTGAAGTGGCAAGCAAACAGGAGCAGGTTGCGAGGCTGAACCTTTATGGCAAACCTCATGAAGATCGCAGAGTAAAGACACAGTGCTGAAAAGAGGCAGGTGAAATAAGATAGGCATACAAAAAAATGGATGAGCTATGAGAGAAATGATGAGAAATTGTCATAGTAAACAACAACTAATGATAGTAAAACATATATCAAGGTAATGATTATAGTTACATTTTATCATGTGGTGATGACTGTAGGTCTATTCCATTACAAAATAGTGTGAAGGCTATCTGTGTATTTCAATATTATTTGCTAAGATCACTAAATCCTGTGTATTGCCACATTTTGGTTCTACAAGTAACTCAAATATCAGAAGTACTATTCTGCTGTTGACCACTACCACCATAAATTCAATATGTCCAATAAGTCATTCCATCTCTTGTTCTAACATTACACTGACTTTAATTTTTTCTAGTAACTACTTCATGCAAGAAAAACTGATTTTGTTTACCTATGTAATAATATCAAATGTTTAGAGTGGGTGGTAGGGATTTGTCTAGATCAGATGTGGGCAAACTATGAGTGCATGAGGCTCGCCAAGGGAATTCATGCGGCTCGACAAGTGTTAGTTAGTAAACTTGAAAGAGAAAATTAATAAACAATGCCAAATAATATTGTGAGCATTTTCTCTTCTTCCCGTAGGTGTGCAAATGCATGGGAGAATGGCTTTTCTTTGAAAACCTTTTATTTTGAACTTTAAATATTAATAATTTTGGATTTATATAGTATAATTAGCCTATTTTATAAATCAACATTAGAATCAGTTTTAAACTTTTCAATCACTACCTGGTATGGAAAGCTTACCTGTAAAGATAAAAACAAGCTGAGAAGGATTGTTAACAAGGCAGGAAAACTAGGTGCAGAGACAATATCACTAGATAAGCTTTATTAGACGGGTACAACGAAACAAGTAGGCAGGATCACGAAGGATTTAACTCATCTGCAACACAATTGTTATACATATCTAAAATCTGACAGAAGGTTAGCTCTGACCATGCAGCATACTGACAGCTAGGTACAGAAAGTCATTTGTACTTAAAAGCATTCTTCTTTTCAACCATCTATCTTTCCTATAACTTTTAGGTGTAAGTAGTCATAATAACTGTATGTGATAGTTTGTGCTAAAGGCAGAAATAGCTTATTACTGCATGTATAAGATAGAAAATTAACATTTTATGAACAGCATAAGAAATGTTTTTAAATGTTTTATTGCTTCATTAATCTTATCTATTTTTAATGTAGAAATAACTACTAGGGAGCTCTTGGGCCAGGAACACACAAGCAACTTTGTGGTGCCACATTGTGGTGGGGTTTAGTGATTGAGGCATCATGTTTGGTATGTGACTGACAGTCCATAGCTCAGCCACAGTCACTTGTGTACATGTGTCCTCATCTTTTAGAAAAAAAGTTTCATGCATTATACAATAACAAGGTTAAGCATTTTGTGCTTTACATACCAAATGTCATCTTGCCACTGATATATTCCGGGGGCTTCCTGGTGTCAGCAATGGCTGCAAGGGGTATGCCCCAGTTAGCTACAGGACCCCAGAAGTGTGTGCTGCAAGAAACATTGGGCAGAGGTATATATAACCTTCCTGGTCAGTCCATCATTTCAACTTTACAGTTATCTAGCTGTAATGTCTGAATTGACAAACTAATGAATATTTCAAACAACAAGTAACTGAAATCATATTCTGCTGAGAGAGAGAGAGAGAGAGAGAGAGAGAGAGAGAGAGAGAGAGAGAGAGAGAGAGAGAGAGAGAGAGAGAGAGAGAGAGAGAGAGAATAATTTTAAAGTTTCATCCATTTCTTCTGCCTTGAAAGCAACATGGGGTTTTTACAGATCTTTTGTCCTGTCTGTCAATCTTATGGCCTAACATCCAAACACCATAAAGACTTAACTGTTTCACAGGATTACAATAAAAAATATTATTGCAAAGTAGACTTGAATTTGTATGCAAACTCTTATACTGGAATAAAGCACATACAGTGCAAAGAATGTAAAACAACATATTGTTTTGCTAGTGCCTCAAAGAGTAAAGAGATAGGCCTTGGATTCGAAGTTAGGTTAGATTTAGACTAATTATGTTCCTTTTTTTTTTTAGAGAGAGAATTAAAGGTAAAAAAAATAAGAAAAGAAAAATATAGCGTATATTTTCTTATACAAATCAACAAAAACAATCTTACTGAGTAAATATTTTCAACAAACTAATGAAATAGAGAAATGATTGAACGTATTTACTGACCTATTAGTTTATTATGCATATATTCTTACAGAAAGCAGAGAAGTAAACATCTAGTCTATTAATGAGACACACTTAATAACAGTTCAATGTTTTTACTGCTGAGTTCATGATTAGTTAGCATTGTAAGCATAGTTAAAATTACCTTTTTGCATGACCTTAGAGAGAAAAAGAGAATATGATGCTTATTTAGTTTTTTCCTCAGGTAAAGAGATATTTGAAAGAATAGAATACAAAGATAAATGTTCCACAGGGTGAATGTGATTACTTTTAACAATGCCAAGCAGAGGAAAAGTGAAGGCAGTGCTATAAAGTTCCTGGTATACTTCACACAGTGTGTCTGCGAAGAACAAAACTCCCGCTGCATGTGCCAAGCTCCCCCGCCCCCCCTCAGGCCACGAACTTGCCATGTGACGGGAAATACCAGTGAATACACCTGTCATTTACAGCAAAATTCCCACACAAGACTTCCTGGACCACATAATACCAGTGCAATCTTCTAAAAGTAACGATTCGGTGCACTACATACAGTACAACACTTATGCACCGGCGTACCGTGTGTGCCGGGAGGCCCATCACCTGACTCTCAGTTGTGACACTGCTCACCTCATTAAATAATTTCTGAACTCCGGACTCTTAAGTTGGTCGAGTCCCTTTTTGATGAGTGTCCCTGCCATGGTGGTGATGAGTGCCTGGTGGGTAGGGATAAGGCTCAATATGGCTCTACCCGGCTTCCCTCGACCTTTTTGTTTACACCCACGGGTAACTAGAAGTTGTGGTGGTCGCGGCAGCACTCAGCCTCACTAACGGCGCCACTATACCCGTTAACCACCTGCAAGATGCCACACTCCCTGCATATCTTCTTAACTGTCACTCTCTTGCCATTACTCAGAGGTACTATTTACAACACTTGTGCTCTTGGTCTATATATTATTATTCCATCACTGAGGTTTTGCTGAATTCAGGTGGATGTATGGATAAAGTATGCAGGTTAATTAAATTATTCAGTTGCCCGCAACGCTGACTGCCCTTATACAACTATAAAAAAAAAGGCAGAAAGACGTGCAGTTGGATATTAATTTATATCTATTGTATCAAGGAACGTATTCGTGATGATGATTGCTGTTACACGTCGAGTACAGGTGGGGTCACATGTGTCAATATGTGACTGAAATTGCAAGTCGTTAGAAGTATCGACTGAGCCCTTCTATTCTGAACACGTTAACACATAGTGAATGGTAAGTATCAGGTGGTTGGCAGGAAGTGAAGGTAAACACTAAACAAACATTTACCCAACAAGACATGTATATCTTCCTCCGGTGACGATGACAAAGCGGTAGTTTAACCTTAAAAAAAAAAAAAAAAAAAAGAATTGCTCGGTCAGATTAAATCATCACAAAAATTTATGTCCACACCTCCAAGAACACCTTGCATAGAGGGAAACAATTCTTGGAGAGTGGCAGCTATCTCTTCGAACGTCGATTTGCGTAGGCTTTTTTTTTTTTTTTTTTTGCTGTAGAGTGTAGAATTAATTTTTTGGATACCAGATGTGTTCTTTTTCCCTCATCAACTCTATCATCATCTTCTCTACATCGGACACCACATTTTCAAACCTTTGTCCATGACGTCACAACGTAAACAAAGTCGCAAATCGACTAAACAAGACTAACATGTCGGTCTTGTTTTGCGACAGTTTTTTCCAGTCGCTAGTACTAATATTCAGTCGGAAACTCTACTGCAATTTCAGTCACATATTGACACGTGTGAACCCGCCTTAGGTTGAAATAAGTTCACTAAAGGCAAGGTCACACGTGTCAATATGCGCCCAGCGACTGGAAAAACTTGTCACAAAACACGACAGACATGTTGATATTACTCAGTCGATTTGCGACTTTGTTTACGTTGTGACGTCACGGAGAAAGGTTTGAATATGTGGTGTACAGATGTAGAGAAAATATTGGAGGAAAAAGCATCATATATATATATATATATATATATATATATATATATATATATATATATATATATATATATATATATATATATATATATATATATATATATATATATATATATATATATATATATATATATATATATATATATATATATATATATATATATATATATATATACACACACACACACACACACACACACACACACACACACGCACCTTTTTTTTTTCACTACTTTTTGCCTTTCATCCTCTCCCTCCCTGCGCCACTCACTTCCCCGATAGCGGACGCGGTCAACATACGAGTAATTGGTTAGTGAAGAGCGTACAGTACCCAGCAGGTGAGGGAGAGTAATGGTGAGGGATGGATGAGCGGGTATTGCGGGGCCTACGCCTATTGGACATTTTATCTGCAGTTAGGAAGTGCCAATCAAAGAAAGAAGGAAGCGACAAGCAGCAGCCCAACTTTCATTTTAAGTATCGATTCAGTGATTCACGTGCAAATTATGGGATATGAAAGGAATTTTCAGGTAAAAGTAAAACTATCATACCGCCACTACTAACTATCATTACTATTACTAATAATACTACCACGTAATTTTGCTGCTACTACTGGTACTACTGCTGCTGTTACTACTACTACTACTGCTACTATTACTACTACTACTACTACTACTACTACTACTACTACTACTACTACTACTACTACTACTACTACTACTACGTACTACTACTACTAAGTACTACTGTACTACACTGGTGATGGAGGTGGTGTCGGTGATGGTACGTATACTTCTGCCACTGTTGCAACTTCACCCTCGTCACCATATCATCATGATTATAATTATCATCATCATCATCATCATCATCATCATCATCATCATCTTTTTGTTCTCCTTGCCTGTGTCAGTCTTGTATAATGATGTTAAAATCTAACATTGGAAACGGTTGGATATTGGTAGCGGGGTAAACAGCAGAGTTGGTATAACATTGCGTCAGCATTATTTTTTTATCTAACCTCTTTCTCTCCTCCCTCCCTCCATCTCAATTATGAATCATTCTCCCCGTTATTTCTTGCCATATTCTCTCTCTCTCTCTCTCTCTCTCTCTCTCTCTCTCTCTCTCTCTTTCTGTACGGATGTATACTTCATAATCAAATCTCCTTTATCATTTATGCGTTTTTCAATTCTCGGTTTATGAATGTTTAAACAATAACTATTACTAGTACTACTACTACTACTACTATACAACAACAACAACAACAACAACTACTACTACTACTACTACTACTACTACTACTACACTACAACTACTACTACTACTACTACACTACACTACTACTACTACTACTACTACTACTACTACTACTACTACTACTACTACTGCTACTACTTCTACTACTACTTCTTCTACTACTACTACTACTACTACTACTACTGATTTTATAGTTACCATATACGATAACAATTATGATTAAAGTGAAAAGTTGCTGATAATAGTAATGATAATTATAATAATTACAATAAAACGACTTAAAAAAGCTTCCTCTATCTGATGCATCGAAGTTCTAGTCTTCCTCCCACATCTCTCTCTCTCTCTCTCTCTCTCTCTCTCTCTCTCTCTCTCTCTCTCAGTGATTGGGTTTTGACTCGTTTGACGACTTTCTTTTATTATACATTTCTTTCCGAGATGTAATAATCTCTCTCTCTCTCTCTCTCTTTGGTAGATAACTTTTACTTCTTTACATGAATTTCCGTTTTTGTCTGCAATTCTCTTTCGCTTTCTCTTATATTCTTTCTATCCACTTTCTCGTAATTCTACTTATTATAGAGCTTTTATACATCGCCCTGAAAGTTTTGAAAGTCTCTTCTTAGCATTGATTAAATTGTATACATGGCGCTAACTTCCTTGCGTGGCGAGGAGTAGAGTAGCTTGCTGGGAATAATAATGTGATTGTTTCAAGGGTTGTCTGAAAGTTCATCCATTAAATTTGGGAGAAATGAATGCCGATCAAGTTAACTCTCACTTGGTCCATTGGTTTGATTTGGTACTTCTCATGCTTCACCTAGCGGATGAGAATGAGGATGAAGATGACTTGGTTGCCTACAGAACTACAAGACCCTTCCACGCTTCGAGGAGCGTTGCGTGGCGAGCGTGAGTTGACGGGATGGTGGGGTGTGTAAGCCTTGTGATGGTTGTACAGTACCTTGTTTCTGTTCAGGGCGCGATGAAAGGCTGGGGCACAACACATGGAATATTTTGATTTTATTACAAAGACAGGAGGTAAGAAAGAGGAATGTGGCGCCGCCTGCGGCCATCCTGGGGCGGAGCGTATAGGCTGCTGGCTAATGTAATAGTAGGACGGAGAAGGGGCGTCAGGTTCACAGGGAAGAGCCACTCTGTCCAGTACAGCCTCACTCCCGCTCCTGCAGCTAGCGATGGTGCCATGATGAGTGATGGACGGCTGAGGCGCGATCCAGGCGGGAG
Organism: Portunus trituberculatus; assembly: GCF_017591435.1. Classification (NCBI taxonomy): domain Eukaryota; kingdom Metazoa; phylum Arthropoda; class Malacostraca; order Decapoda; family Portunidae; genus Portunus; species Portunus trituberculatus. The sequence goes on from NC_059286.1 coordinate 865,985, forward strand.
GCTGGGACGATAAACAATAAGTTAACTTAATTAAGACGACGAGAGCCGGCCGGGGAGCCTACACGGTAGGCTCAGGTGTGCAAGGGCTGCTGCTCTTCGCCTTCCTCGGCCGCCTCCGCCGCCTCTTCTCCCACCTGCCGCTTGAAGACTTCACCCTGGTAAAGACCATCGGCTGCTACCTGCAAACCAGCTCCTATTCCGAGGTCAGCTCCCAGACCGTGCAGCAAGGAAGGAGACCCGTACTCCCCGCCATCGGGATGTTGGGGGGTCACGGTGAAGCCATTCAAGTTACCGGAGCTAAGCTGTTGCAGGTCATGGGCGGTGGGCGGCGTGTCATATTCCACAAAATACACCTGAGGATCGTGCGGCACGTGTGGTACCTCCACCACCTGCGGCTCATCCTGAGGACGTTGATGTAGCACGTAGATCTTCGTCTTGTGTTCTGTGCGTGGCGGCAATATGGTCTGCACCTGCGGCGGCGGCGCTGGGGCGCGAATGAGCACAATCTTAAAGTGTTTGCGTGGGGGTCCGGCGGCCACCGGAGGAGCCGGCGGCGGAACCTCTTGGGGCGGCAAGTTTACGTAGATGGTCTTGGTAGGTACGTTGTGCGGTGGTGCAGAATGGCTGTAGTCTGGCGGTAAATGGGGCTGGTGAGGAGGCGTTGGAGGACCGTGGTACCCTGAAGAAGGTCCCGCTCCTCGTCCCGGATGCACAGGCTGGAAGCCGCCAAATTCAACTTGGGGGTGGGGTTTGTCTGGTAACGGCAACGACCACGCTAGCAGCGGCCACGCGAGGACCAGCAGGGCGCGCTGTGGAAGGTATAAGGAGGGAGGATGAGATGATATAAGATGATGCTGTAAGTCTGTGTCACGACACACCTCAACCATTCCGCCTCGCTCTCATACCAGGCGTCACGCTGCCACGCATACATCCTTCCTCCACTATGACTGATCTTGATAGTAGCAACATTCTATATCCTGTTATTCTGTCCTTCCTTTCCTCCGTCACTCCGCCTCTCCTCCTTCCTTCCCGTGAACTACATCATTATCTTCCTAGCTCATCAACACGCTTCACAATCATCCCCACACCACTGACAGTCACTCATCAGTCCATGTTATGATTTAGTTCTGAATACTACCAGCATTCACTCTCTCACTCACCCACTCCCTCAAGTAACCCTCTCATTTCACAATACTATAATCTGTGAGTTGCATAAAACTTTACTTTTACCTCTGTAGACACACACACACACACACTCACACAGCACACACACACACACACACACACACAAGGACAAGGAGACAGGGCACAGAGAGCTTAGCTCGGGCCCTATAATACACAAATAGGTAAATACACATACTGCCATTAAGGTAACTAATTATCATACACTGTCGTCACTTACAACAAAAGCAACAACAACGAGAACATCACAAACAACAATCGTCACCACCACCAACGACAATAACGACCTGAAAAGCAACGACAACAGTGACAACACCACCACCACCACCACCAC